>NC_069002.1:25267210-25269232 GCF_001194135.2 Octopus bimaculoides
TTTTTTAATTTTTTTTTTTAGTTGCCCATTGAAAGCCAATTCATAACAAAACTTGCTGATAATCTCAATGCTGAAGTGGTCCTTGGCACCGTCCAGAACATGAAAGAAGCCATTAATTGGCTAGGCTACACATACCTCTATATCCGCATGCTGCGTTCTGGCCCTCTTTATGGTGTTAGTATTGACCACCAGAAAGACGATCCTGTTTTAGAACAGAGACGGAAAGACCTCGTCCATTCAGCTGCATCTTTACTCGACAAACACAATTTGATGAAGTATGACCGTAAAACTGGAAATTTTCAGGTAAGTCTTTTGAGTCTTATTTCTTTGCAAGAATAAACACCATTTTCTTATCTAATGAACAAATAGCAATGTATCAATGCTTCATCTTGCACTGAAATATTTCTGAGCTTAAACAAACAGGTCCAACAACCCAAAAATTCTGATTCCCAACTAGTTGGGTCTTATTCATCTTCATTGCTGTCAGAACCATACATACAGTCTGAGATTGTTTATGTATCAATTGTCTAAAAACTAATTATTCACTTGGTTGGAGTTTATGAATTAACATCAGAAGTACAGAGATAAATGATACTCAGTTGAGTTTGTAGAATAATGCTAGGAGTATACAGATAAACGATACTCGGGGACCAAATTTATTCCAGTGTATCTTTATTGATATTAACGAAAGCCAAATGAAACTCACTTTGGTCAAAATTACTCTTATTCAGTTATCAGATCAATTTGTTATGATTCCACATTTATTTTGGAGCAAGGTTTTAGCAAAAAATGTTGGTCAAGAAAACAGGTTGCAGTTTCAAGTGATGAAAATTTCCACATGTTCTTACAAATAAATGTTTACATGAAGTTGAAGGTCTTTGCGCAAGAGGATTTCACAGGTCTGAATTGTATTGGATTAACCCTTTAGCATCCAAATTACTCTGTCAAATGTAATGCTTATTTCTTGATATTGTTTTGTATTAATCATACATTGTCTCATAGCTTCGAAAATTTGTATATGCTTTTAGAATGACATTGTAGGATAAATGTAAGAGACCAGATCTGGTAGGTGTCAACATAAAATAGGTAGAATGTTAGGAGTGTGGATATGGCCAGGTTAAATGCTAAACGGATAAAATTTAAAGAACTCCTTTGGAAACGATGCCTTGAATTCTTTGCTTTTTCCTTTTTTTCAGGTAACAGAACTTGGTCGTATTGCTAGCCATTTCTATTGTAGTCATGAAACTATGGCAACATATAACCAACTTTTGAAACAAACTCTTAGTGAAATTGAACTCTTCAGGGTTTTCTCATTGTCTTCGGAATTCAAAAACATCACTGTTCGTGAGGTAATTATTGGTCTTGTCTTTTATTTTCATTATCAGTTTTTATCGTTCATTGGGTTTCTTTTCCCTTCCACATTGAAACATCAGAACAAAAGTCTGTTGTGAGACTCTGTTAATATCGTAAGATTGAAGGCAGCGATCCGGAAGAATCGTTACCACACCAGAGAATATGCTTAGCTGCATTTCTTCAGATTTTATGTTTTGAGTTCAAATGCCGCCAGGGTCAATAAAATAAGTACCAGTTGCGCATTGGGGTCAATGGAATTGATTTACCCATTCCCTGAAAATTGTTGCCAAAATTTGAAACCAATATTGTAAGGTACATAACTCTGCTTGTCTTGATATGCCTGACTAAACAGGAAAAAAGGCATTTATTCTCTATGGTTGAATAGTTTGTAGGAAAGACACCGAACTGTAACAGTAATTGCTCCAACATGTAGGCCATTTCTTTTATGCAAGCTTCAACAACAGTTGGTTTTTTTTTTTTAATATAATTTGGTTTATTTAAAGTATTTCATCATCATCATCATTATTTTTACAGGAAGAAAAACTGGAATTGCTAAAGCTTCTTGAACGTGTACCGATTCCAATCAAGGAAAGTATTGAAGAACCCAGTGCCAAGGTAAGTGTTAGCTTTTCATTTGTTGAAGCTGTGTCTATCTTGCATGACTCCCTC
>NC_069002.1:25269321-25288620 GCF_001194135.2 Octopus bimaculoides
ACCCACCCACCCCCTCTGTTTTTCTATCTATCTATTTCTGCCTTTATGTGTGGTCAGTATGCAAATGTGCCAGCATAGATACAGGTGTAGCAATGTGGATAAGAAGTGCACTTCAGTGTCTTGTTTCTATGTGCAGCGCCTTGAGCAAGTGTCCTCTACTCTAGCTCCAGACCAGTCAAAGCCTCCTGGTTGGATTTGATTGACGAGTGTGTGTAATATATATATATATCATCATCATCATCATCATCATCATCTAACGTCCGCTTTCCATGCTAGCATGGGTGGGACGATTTGACTGAGGACTGGTGAAACCGGATGGCAACACCAGGCTCCAATCTAGTTTGGCAGAATTTCTACGGCTGGATGCCCTTCCTAACGTCAACCACTCCGAGAGTGTAGTGGGTGCTTTTACGTGTCACCCGTACGAAGGCCAGTCAGGCGGTACTGGCAACGGCCACGCTCAACAATTTCACATTAATGTGAGGGGTTACTCTATACATTTGTAAAGTACAAATTTATTCTTCAACAAGAATGTTGTTGACAGTGACTTCGAAGTTAACTGACTAAAACCTCAAAGTCACTGTCAACAATATTCTTGTTTAAAAATAAACATAAATATATATAGAGAGAGAGAGAAAGAGAGAGCCATAATGGACCATTGAACTCCGTACACTTTTCTCTCCATTTTTTTCCCTCTTAATCCTTTCTGTCGAAGAGCATTGGCTTGAAATGTAAAAGACTTTTCTTTTTGAGTGTTAAACTAATACACCTACTTGTTGTTCCTACACCTGTCTTCGTCTTTTGTTCTTTTGTAAATTTGAACTAATATATATATATGTGTGTACGTATGTATATGTATGTGTATATATATCCAAATTGTGGCAGGTAAAATTCAAGCTACATATGTTTCCTGCTCAAAGCTTACAAACTGCTCGAAGTAAAACCTTAAAATACTTCAAATACCTTAAAAACCTTTAAAATATCTTAAAGGCACAAAACAGACTGCGCATCATCATCATTTTGCGTCTGCTTTCCATGCTAGCATGGGTTAGACAGTTTGACTGGAACTGGCAAGCCGGAGAGCTATACCAAATTCCAGTCTGGTTTTGCATGCTTTCTATGGCTGAATGCCATTCTTAATGCCTACCATTCCAAGAGTGTAATGGGTGTTTTTATGTGCTACCAGCATCGGTCATCATTATGCTTTCACAGAGAAGAGTACAAACTTCCTACACTTAGATCCCTGATCTTATTACTATGTATATATGTGTGTGTGTGTGTGTGTGTGTTTGTCTATTTCCATCTCCTTACTTTGAAATTACATACTGATTGTAAACAAACATCATCAGCAAGCAAGTTAATGCTATTTGTCTGTAATGTCCTGCGAAACTATGTCCAGACTAAGAGAAAATATTACTTTGTTCAGCAGAAGGTGAATGTTGGTGACAGGAAGAGTATCCAGTTGTAGAAAATCAGTCTCGGTGAATTGCATCTAACCCATGCAAGCATAGAAAAATAGACGTTAAAATAAACAGTGATGATGCGTCAGGTGCTAGGTTTTGGGTTGTTATGATGGAAGTTGATTTTGCAATTGTGACTAATACTGAAATTTTGAGCTGAAATGTACCACTATTGGTACATTTCTAATCTAATATTTGTGTAACTTGCAACTTCCCATTTTTAAACTGCCTCATATTTACAGTTCTATATTTAAGAGATGAGGAATTATGTATATTATTTACATTTGACATATTTGTCCTCATCTTGTTTGTTGTTAACACAACATTTCAGCTGATATACCCTTCAGCCTTCATCAGGTGTCATGGAGAAATTTCAAACCTGGGTTCTCATTCCTAACGTATTTTTCAATGTTATTATTATTATTCAGGTCACTGCCTGGAATCAAACTCGAAATCTTGGGGTTAGTAGCCTGCACTCTTAACCAAACTATATGGCATAATGGTTAAGAGCGTAGGCTACTAACCACAAGATTCCAAGTTTGATTCCAGGCAGTGACCTGAATAATAATTTAATAATGATAATAATAATAATAACATCGCAAAAATACCTTAGAAATGAGAACCCAGGTTTGAAATTTTCGCAAGACACCTGATGAAGGCTGGAGGGTATATCAGCCGAAATGTTGTATTAACAACAAACTGGATGAGGACAAATATCCATCAAATGTAAATAATGTGACTCATAATTAATTCAGTATTTCCACCTTCACTTGATCACCCTTGGTGTTCTTTCCTCTCTTTCAGGTGAATGTCCTGCTACAAGCCTACATCTCACAATTGAAACTGGAAGGCTTTGCATTGATGGCTGACATGGTATTTATCACTCAGTCGGCCGGCCGGCTCATGAGAGCTATTTTTGAGATAGTCTTACATCATGGTTGGGCCCAGTTGGTAGACAAAGCCCTCACACTCTGCAAGATGGTTGACAAGCGAATGTAAGTTGAGATTCATTAATTTGTTTCATTTAGTGAAGGTGCATGGCTTAGTGGTTCAGGTGTTCAGCTTACAATCATAAAATTTGTTGTGCCCTTGAGCAAGGAACTTGATTTCACATTGCTGCAGTCCACTCAGCTGGCAAAAATGAGTTGTGCTTGTAATTCAAAAGGGTCAGCCTTGTCACATTCTTTGTTGCAACAAATCTCTCTGAGAACTACATTAAAGATATGTGTGTCTGTGGAGTACTTAGCCACTTCCACATTAATTTCACAGGCAGGTTGTCATCTTATCCGACTGAGCGCCAGTTGTAACGTATTTTGTATTTAACAAAGAAAGCTGTACATTAGCAGTTGTTACAGCAATAAAGAAAATGGCATACAGCATTACGTTCTGAGTTCAACTCCTGCTAATGCCAATATTGTCTGTTTTCCTTCTAGGTTCAATGAAATAAACTACCAGTCGAGTGATGAGCTCAGTTCAACCCTTTTTGTATCAACTCACTTGAAACTGTCCCTCATTCTTTGATACAAACTTCCTGTTTAAAGTTATTTTAATCACAGCCTCTCATCAGAATGTCATGTTCATTTATACCCCAGACACCAGATAATGACAAAATTATTTTACTAAATTTTTAATTATTTTCAAAATTACTTGAAACAAAGACAATGTCTTTCAACAGAGATATGGTAACAAAAGAGCCAAACCGTTTGGTACCAATTCACCAGAGACTACCCTTGGTTCTATGGTGCAAACTTTCTAATTTAAAGAAATCTAAATTTAAAATTTCCCATTAACATTTCATGTCAATCTATGTCCCAAGTACAGCTTAATAACGACAAAATTATTTTAATAAATTTTTTTTATTATTTTCAAAATTAATTGAAACAAAGGTAGTTTATTGTAACAGAATTATGGTAACGAACGGGTTAATCAACTAACCTCTTCCCACAATTTTGTGACCATTTTCTGCATAATAAATCATTAACTGAAAGAGGTACAGGGATTGTTCATAGAGAATCAATAAGTGATCAAGGCTGGAGTATTTTCTGGACATAAAGAGGAAACGTGGGGTTACCACAAAAATCATCAAATATTGATGGTGGTAGGGTTAGCATGGACAATCCTACCATAACTTGAGGCTGGTTCAACAATAAGCAGAGTTTGCATGGTATGTAGTGTATGAGTCTGGATTAAATACAGTTGGAATGGTTAATTATGTTGACGATTGGGGACTTGGGGATTTATTAAAGCCGAAGGGCAAGATGGGGCCAGGAACTGTTTTATTGGCAATGGCCTGCATCTAACAGAGTTCAGTGAGTTCAAGACAGATATTGAAATTGCTCTGCTTCTTCTCAAGATCAAAACCTTGATGGCATTTGTTTACATTTTTCATGTGGTAGAGCAACCTGCTAGAAATACCAACCTAATATCCCTATTTTCAAAGAACAGGGAAGGTAAATATTGGATAATGTAGTCCTGAATACATAAGTGGAGGGGGTGGTCACAAGTGGCACACTTATGACTATAGTTGGGCTCAATCACCAATTGACCAAAGGTGTAACACATTACCATTTAAACCAGCCACATCAGGCCCAAATATTCTACTAGGTTTATGCTTAAAACTGGCCAGATCTGGCCTCTTACACCTACACTACAATGTCACAGTAAAAATAAACAAGCAATACATTTTATAGAATAATCTGAATGTTAAAGGGTTAAAACAGTTGTGGTTTGGGTTCTCTTTTTTTATATATGTTCTAAGGTAAATAAATATGAAAAATATATTGAAAAACTTTGCTTATGTTGTCTTATTAACCCTTTAGTAATTAATCTAGCCATATCCCAGCTCAAATATTCTATCTGTTTTATGTTCAAACTAGCCAGATCCAACCTTTCACACCTACCCTACAATGTAATTCTAAATATAAACAATCACATCATTGAAATTCCAAACCTATGAAACAGCAGTTGATCAATTCAAAACAATATGAATAGATAAGCATTAGATTTGACAAAATACCTTGAATGGTAAAGGGCTAAACTAACTGATGTTTTTTTTTTTTATTCCAGGTGGCAATCCATGAGCCCTCTGCGTCAGTTCCGGAAAATTCCTGAGGAAGTAATTAAGAAAATAGAGAAGAAGAATTTCCCCTTTGACCGTCTGTACGATTTGAACCCTAACGAAATTGGTGAGTTCATACGAATGCCAAAGATGGGCAAGACCATCCACAAATACGTGCACCAGTTTCCCAAACTGGAACTTTCGGTTCATATCCAACCAATCACACGATCCACCCTCAAAGTCGAACTGACCATCACTCCTGATTTCCAATGGGAAGAGAAGGTTCATGGCCACTCTGAGGTGAGTCTTTCATTTATTAATCTTCAACAACGTATGTAAGTGCAAGCATGGCTGTGTAGTTAAGAAGCTTGCTTTCCAACCATGTGGTCATGGGTTCAGTCCCACTGTCCAGCACCAAGAAGCTTGCTTCTCAACTACATGGTTCCAGGTTCAATCCCACTGTGTGGTAGCTTGGGCAGGTGTTTTCAACTACAGCCTCAGGCCGACCAAATCCTTGTCAGTAGATGATGATTTATATATATATATATATGTGTGTGTGTGTTTTTGTGCCTGTGTTTGTCTCCACCACCACTTGACAACTGGTGTTGGTGTGTTTATGCCCCCATAACTTAGCAGTGCAGCAAAAGAGACCAATAGAATAAGCATCAGGTTCAAGAAGAAAATAAGTATTAGGCTCAATTTGTTTGGCTAAAATCCCTCAAGGTGGTGCTCCAACATGGCCACAGTGTAATGACTGAAACAACTGAAAGATAAAAGATAAAACAGATATCCTTGGACTGACCAAAACCATGCGAGTGGATTTGATGGACGGAAACTGAAAGAAGCTCATCTGTTTGTGTGTGTGTGTGTGTGCATTTGTCTTGTCTTGACATCACACAATAGATGTAATGAAGCCTTGTTGTTATTCACACAGTGCCATTTTGTTTCCTGTCTGGTCATGGTGAAATATTTCCCTTTGCTTGATAAACAGGAAGGGCATCCAGCCATAGAAAATCTACTTCATTTGAGATTCTGTCTGACAAAGCAGCCAGTACACACTATGGAGTGGTTGGCATTAAGTAAGAAGGGCATCCAGCCATAGAAACCATGCCGGAACTGACAATGGACCTTGGGTCAACCCATGCCAGCATAGAAAACAGTCATTAAAGGATGATGGTGATATTACAAGCATGGAGAAGTAGATATTAAAACAAAATAAGTCTTTCTAATTTTGACACAAGGCCAGCAATTTTAGGGGTTGGGGTCAGTCAGTCACATCAACCCCAGTGTTCAACTAGTACTTATTTTATTCACCCTGAAAGGAAAAAAGGCAAAGTCAACCATGGTGGAATTTGAACTCAGAACATAAAGAGCCAAGAGAAAAGCCACTAAGTATTTTGTCTGATTTACTAATGATTGTACCTTTTCACCGCATTAATAATAATAATTATTATTATTTCAAATTTTTGCTACAAGGGCAGTTTGTGGGAAGGTGGGGATTTGTCAATTACATCAACTCCAGTGTTCAACTGGTACTTATTTTATCGACCCTGAAAGGATGAAAAGCAAAGTTGACCTCGGCGGAATTTGAACTCAGAATGTAGCAACAGGTGAAATACCGCTAAGCATTTCGTCAAGCGTACCAATGATTCTGCCAGCTCACCACCTTAATAATAGTAATCCTTTCTACTATAGGCACAAGGCCTGACATTTTGTAGGAGGGGACTAGTTGATTATATCAACCCCCAGTACTTGACTGGTACTTAATTTAGTGAAGCACCAGGGTCAATAAAATCAACTAGTCCCCCTTCCCCAAATTTCAGGCCTTGTGCCTAGACTAGAAAGGATAATAATAGAATGTTTTGCAAATGTGTGTGTAAAGTAATTTTTTTAAAAATGTTTTCCATTGACCAATATTGTTATATTCTGCTATTTACCGATTCTTGTTTTCTGGTTCTTCAGGCTTTCTGGATTCTGATTGAAGACGTTGACAGTGAGGTTATCCTTCATCATGAATATTTCTTACTAAAAAGGTAAATGGAAATCAACTTAATAATTCATCATCATCATCATTGTTTAACATCCGTCTTCCATGCTAGCATGGGTAGGACAATAATTGTTGTCATTAAAGTTAACATTGGCACCAGCTGACAATGTAGAATCCAGGCTCTGGAGCTGTAATTGTAGCTAGATTCATCATATCAGTGATTAAAGTTTTCTCTTACATCCTTTGTAAGACAAATGAAATGCTGCTAAGCATCTTGTCTGGCCTGCTAAAGATTCTTCCAGATTGTACCAAATAATTATAATATTGATTTCAAATTTTGGCACAATGTTAGCAGTTTTGGGGGAGGAGGTAAGTCAATTATATCAACCCCAGTATTGAACTGGTACTTATTTTCATCGTCGTCGTTTAACATCCAATTTCCATGCTGGTATGAGTTGGATGGGCTGACTGAGGGCTGGCGAGCCAGGAGGCTGCACCAGGCTCCAATCCGATCTGGCAATGTTTCTACAGCTGGATGCCCTTCTTAACGCCAACCATTCCAAGAGTGTAGTGGGTGCTTTTTACGTGCCACCGGCACGAGGGTCAGTCAGGCGGTACTGGCAATGACCATGCTCAAATTTGTGCTTTTTACATGCCACCAGCATAGGAGCCAGTCAAGTCGCACTGGCATTGACCAATCTCGGATGGTGCTTTTTAGGTGCCACCGGTGCAGGAGCCAGTCAGGCAGCACTGGCAACAATCACACTCAAGTGGTGCTTTTTACATGCCACTGGCATCTACCATGCACAAATGGTGCTTTTTAATTGCCAATCAGGTGGTACGGTCATTGGCCACGATGACTTATTTTATCGACCCCTAAAGGATGGCAGAACTCAAAACATAAAGACAAATGAAATTCGACAAAGCATTGACCTCCATCTAGGGCTTCTCAAGAACCCCTACGGGCCCAGGATTACTTTGACCTACAGATGCATGCTGATAATAGACCCATTCACTCTTGCCATTTCCATTGCTGTCTTACTGGAGGTGTGGGGCAGCTCTACATCTACCCTCGCCTTCTTTTCCCATTAGAACTTGAAAAATTCAACGAAGGTGTGAAAAACGGTTATGGGTTAATGACAAGAAAGGCATCCAACTGTAAAACAATGCATCGATAATATATTTGTCTAACCCATGATGCCATGGAAAAAAAAGAAAAATGTTAAAACAAATGAATCTGTTATATCTCAATAATGTTTTTCTACAATCTGGAAATACACGGATAGCAAGAGTCATCAAGTTATTTTCTAATCTGTAAAGAATATTCAAGTTATTTCCAATTCTATAAAAGTAATCAAGTTATTTTCCATTCCATTTAGCAAATTTAACCAAGATGAACATGTGGTGAAATTCTTTGTTCCTGTATTTGAACCTCTTCCACCACAATATTTCATCAAAGTCATATCAGATAGATGGATTGGTAAGTCCTTCTCCGGTTTTGTATTTAGCTTGTAAGATTCTTTATGTGAATCCGTATGTTGAAACAATTTTTTTTTTTTGTGTCTAGGGAGGGTCATTATGCCAATATAATTAACACACACACACTGGTTCAATTCCACTCATTTATAAAATATCCAATTTTTCTGTCAAAGTTCTTTTGTTGCTTTTTTGCAACCTTCTCAGTGACTATCAACTCTGTCCATTATATGTCCGTTATTGACTCTGCCCTCTATAACGGACAGAGTTGATAGTTACTGAGTCTCTGAGAAGGTTGCAAAAATGCGAGGAAAGAACTTTGACCAAAAAAATTGGATATTTTATAAATGAGTGGAATTAAACCAGTGTGTGTGTGTGTTAATTATATTGGTATGAGGACTTCCCTTAGGCACAGCAAAATAAGTTCTTCTCTTTCTTTGGTATTTGGTAAAGAATTCTTTTGCATTAAAAAGAGAGCAAAAAGTATTGAGTGTGGTTAATGTTGCAAACTTCAAAGGAAGTGTGTGTTTTCCCACCAAACTGTTTGGCCAAAAGTTCTAGAAGGGTGGCTTACGGCTATAAAAGCTGGTAAATTCAACTTCAGGCCAGAGCTACTCAGCTGTGTAGAAGAATCTGTCTCTTGTCTCAACAACATGATCTCTTCCCCTCTTTTACTTTTCTTATGTAACATGCTTATGTCCTACTCATCGAGCAGCACCAACCTTCACATATATTGTTGTGTAATGCACATTAATTTTATGCAGTGATAAATTTCTTTCACTACTTTCATGATATCTAGCAAGTCATATTACAGATTCCTGTTATGTTTGTTTAACATTGTTCTGTTAATATATTAGGTGTCCATTTGTGAATATAAACAATGCCAGTTAATAGAATATTTGAAAGCTCATTTAAATTTTAGTGTAGTCTGTCTTCACGCACAACCTGCATAACATTGTGAACAGCCAACGAAGAATATATGACAAACCCCACCACACTAAAATAGTAATGTTGATGTTGAAGACTGGACTATGGTCAAAGCAGCTATTGCAAAAGCTGAACATTCCACAAACACCTTTGCTCCAGGTTTTTCTTTAATTTCCAGGTGCTGAAACCCAATTACCAGTGTCATTTCGTCACCTGATCCTGCCAGAACGGTACCCTCCTGCCACAGAACTTCTCGATCTTCAACCATTGCCTGTTTCTGCTTTACGAAATGCCACTTTTGAGGCTCTTTACAGTGAGAAGTTCCCATTCTTCAATCCAATTCAGACACAAGGTTTTTATTTTTTTTATTTTTCATTTTTTTTCTTTCCTTCTTTTTGTTTGTTGTTGAGGTGAAATTGTCCAATAGATAATCAACTGAAGAGTCCATCCCTGTAAATATGTTCCTTTAGGCAAGAGACATGGCCTAGTTTACCTAGCTGTAGATATGTTCCATTAAATAGTAGAGGTTTACCACAATAAAAGCAGTCACAACACTACAGTTATTGTTTCACCGGTTCACGGTATTATGTCCAAAAGAGATTTTGAGTTCTCTTGTTGTCATTAAAAGGCCCAAATGTTCTATAGTGATAGGTATAGTCTTGAACCCTCTTCAACAGAGTGAAATGGTTTTTAGATAGATTTTCTCCAACTTCACTGAATTGGTCAGACAAATATTTCAGTGGGTCTGCCTCGATCAAATGGATAATCCACTGATTATGTTTATTAGATATTCAAACTTCACCATAAAGTGATTTGAATCCTATAATCTGTATTTCCCTCAACAGCCATTTTAATGTCTCCAGTTGTCTTGTCTGTTATTTTATCATTGACTAACTCATATCTGCGAAACTGATTCACAATTGTTTTTTAACTAATTCCACCAAATTACAGAATATTCTGATTTCATATCCTGAGAAATATTATTTGTATAGTTATGAATCTCCATTTATATATATTTATCACCCTCATCTTCATCCCATCTCTTATCTTTTGTGGCTCATGATAGGTCTTGTGACCATACTAGGTCAGGTCAGGTCTGGTCTGGTATGGTGACATGTGCCATTGTTGCACATTGCTGCGAACACCATTTGTTGCTATTTAATCAGGTCATCTTGGGTAACCCTCCAAGCAGTGTCCCAGTCAATTCCCTTCTCTGCAAGATTCTTCATCTGCCGTGACCATGTGGCATGTTGTCAACTAGCACGAGCTGTTGCCTTAGCTGGATCCTTGGAACACGATATGCAGGATCCAACTCAGAAAATCAAACAACTTGACCAAACAGCTGCATGGGGACCAACATGCCAAAGAATAGACCCATCGTTCCTTCTGTGTCGTAAAAAGTTGACTAAAAGAGGTTGAGGTAAGATTTGCACTCTGACCTCATAAAACCTTCACCAGCAAAGACTACCCAATCAGACCCATCAAGTTTTCTCCTGCAGGGCATCACTGTGGCTGCCTGTAAGGCACTTCACGTGAAGTGACTGGGGCAAAGCAGTCAGGACCTCCATCCACTGAACAGGGAAAACCCTGGGCAGGTAGGGTTGGAGGATTGTTGCCTAAGTGGTGTAACTGGTATCATCCACCAGGAATAGGGAATCTCAGTCTAACCTGATGAGGATTATTTGGGCAGGGACCTGCAATGATCTCACTTTGAGAGATGACTCCCATACTGGGTAGAGAATTCTTTTTTTTTTTTTGTCTGATGCCTTATTGGAAGCAGGAGGGTACTATAACTAAGATTCTAAAGCGGATTTGCATGAGAAACAGGTGGGATTGAAGAAATTGAAATTTTAAAAATGTTCTGTTGCAATTCTCTAAGTATTTTTCTTATTTTTTTCTTTGTCTTTCACTGAAACAATTAGTTTTTAACGCCATCTACAACAGTGACGACAATGTTTTTGTCGGAGCACCATCAGGAAGTGGCAAAACTATTTGTGGAGAATTTGCAGTTCTACGAATGTTGTCCCAGAACCCTGATGGCAGATGTGTTTATGTGACATGTTTGGAAACTCTTGCCCAACAGGTTTGTTATACTTTAAGATTTCATATTTGTTCCAGTGCTGGTGCCAAGAAAAAGAGCACCTGGTGCACTCTGTAAAATGGTTGGTGTTAAGAAGGGCATCCAGCCCTGGAAACCATGCCAAAACAGACAAAGGGGCCTGGTGCAGCTCTCTGGCTTGTCAAATTGTCTAGCCTAGTGATTCACAACATGGGGCATATGCCCTACCAATGGAGCCTGAAAAAATTGTTGACGGCCATGATGCCGTAGTTGCCAGGCACAAGGTTCTTGTTAAAATGGTTCACTTTTATTTTCTTCGTCAATAATGCTCTTTTTTTTTTATTCAGTTCTTAATAAGAGAGTTACCAGTGGATTTTTTTCTGTTAAATTATTGTGATAAAATATTAAAAATTAAGTTGTTTTTTTCCAACCACCATTGGGGCATACATTTTCCTTGAAAGTTAAAGTGGGGCCAGAGGATGGGAAACACTGTTCTAACCCATGCCAGCATGTAAAATGGATGTTTGAATGGTTGTGGCAGTGGCTGTCATCGTTATTATCATCCACTGCAAAGTTTGCCCTGAATAAGTCCTTTGGGTGAGGGGACTAATTAATATTAGCTTTACTTTTAACCCTTTTGATACCAATCTATCCGAGACCATCCCTCATTCTAAAATCATATAAATTTAAAACTTTCCTATGTTCCAAACACCAGCTTTAAAATGAGTGATATTTTCCTAAATTCTTCATTATTTTCTAAATTAATTGAAATGAAAGCAGTGTCTTTAAATAATAAAAAATATGATAACAAAAGAGTTAATTAAGATAAGTCTTAATGTGATGCATTTCAGTGTCACTGAGATGCTATTAAGATCAGTCTCAATGTTGTTTGTTTGTTAACATCAATAGGCGCCGATGTGGTTGTGTGGTTAAGATCTTTGCTTCCAAACCACATGGTTCAGGGTTCAGTTTTACTGCATGTCACCTTGGACAAGTGTCTCCTAATCTAGCCTCAGGCTGACCAAAGCCTTGTGAGTGGATCTGATAGGGGGAAACTGAAAGAAACCTGTTGTATGTGTGTGTGTGTGTTTGTGTCTATGTTTGTCCCCCACTACTGCTTGGCAGTGCTGATGTGCTTATGTCCCCATAACTTAGCAGTTCAACAAAAGAGCCCAATAAAATGAGTACCAGGCTTTCAAAAGTAAGTGCTGGAGTCGATACATTTGACTAAAAATTGTTCAAGCTGGTGCCCCAGCATGGCCACAGTCTAATGACTGAAGCAAGTAAAAGATAAAGATATCCCTTGCTAGCCTGGATGTGGACGAAGAGTTATTTTGAGGCAGGAAATTACTGCTGGGTACTCTCTCTGTCACCAACCCTTGCCAGTTTTTCAGAGCAGACAGTCATAATGTCCACCCCATTAGCACTGTTTTACTCAACTAGAGACAAGGTAGAAGAATATCCATACACACACACACACACACACACACACACACATGATGAGAAGATTTTAAAAATTTAGTTCCCTAACTAATGTTATTGTTGCAATAGATACCAAATTCTTTATTTTCATCTGCCTGACAGACAATTTAATTATTCTTATATTTATTTATTTATTTATTGAACTCTTTTTTTTTTTTTTCAGACCTACACCGATTGGTACAACAAGTTCTGTCTCCAGATGGGCAAAAGAGTTGTGTTGCTGACAGGTGAAACTGCCACAGATCTCAAACTACTTGCTAAAGTTAGTATCTTGCTTATTAATTTATACAATTAATCATTTGTGAAGTCTCTTACAAATTAGTCTGCACTGGCTACACACTGTGGAGCAGCTGGTGAGAGGACGGGCATCCAGCAGCTAAATGTTACATACTACCACTACCCTATAAAAAAAAGAAGGACTCCCAATAAAGAAATGACTATGATGACCCTTCCGATCCATGCCAGCATGGAAAGTGAATGTAAAGTGACGATGATGATGATGGTGCTGCCACTGCAGCTACTGGCATTAATGACATTCATCCACCATATGTTAAGATGGTACCAATGTTTATATTGACATTTGGTTTGCCCTGGTCCAAAGAAATTATCAATTATCTAAAAACAGTTATTCATTCAAATGTAGATTTTTTTTTAAATTTATTTATATGAAATTAAATATATTTTTGGAGGTTTTTTTATAACAAAAATTTTATTTATTTTTTTTTGTCTTTGTTCTTTGAATTTTAGGGTAACATAATAATCAGCACACCTGAGAAGTGGGATGTGCTTTCTCGGCGCTGGAAACAGAGGAAGAATGTACAGAGTGTCAATCTATTTATTATTGATGAGCTTCATTTGATCGGAGGTGATGTTGGCGTAAGTACATCCTATTGATCTTTTAACACTCTCCTTTTGACTTACCTTTATCAATGTCTTGTGTCTCTTTGAACACCTGAGTAGACACAAAACATTGATAAAATTGTGTGTGGAAGGCCCATGGCCTCGTGGCTAGGATGTTGAACTTACAATTGTCAGATTGTGGGTTTGATTCCCTGGCTGGGCAGCATGTTGTGTTCTTGAGCAAAACACCTCATTTCACATCACACTCCGACTTTATAAAACCCTCACCAGCCATGACTACCACACAGACTCATGGGTTGTAGGATTGTCACCTGAGTGGTGCAGAGACATCATCTGCCAGGAGTAAGGAATCACCAACAAATGGTAGATGCAGCAACGAGTTGTTAGAGTACATGGCCCCTGCCAACCATTGAGGGAAGGGGCAAGTTGATTATATCAACACCAAGTATTTCACAGATGTTTATCTTATCGACTCTCAAAACCTGAAAGG
Organism: Octopus bimaculoides; assembly: GCF_001194135.2. Classification (NCBI taxonomy): domain Eukaryota; kingdom Metazoa; phylum Mollusca; class Cephalopoda; order Octopoda; family Octopodidae; genus Octopus; species Octopus bimaculoides. The sequence continues at coordinate 25,283,122 of NC_069002.1, forward strand.
CATAGTGAATGGGGACAGCATTTGAACTTGTAATACCAAGAGCCAAAAGAAATGCCACTGAGCACTTTGTCCATTGCAGTAATGATTCTGTTAGTTTACCTCGTTAATAATAACGATGGACTCTCTTGTCGAAGATGATGTTTGAGCATTCAGCCTTTTTGCCAAACGACCTGCACAAATGATTTGTTTATAAGGATGAAATGTTTGTGCCAAACATTAGCTCACCTGCCCCGCCATCAAATCAACATTGTCTGAACAGGTGCACTGTGTATGTGATGAAGTGTTTTGCTGAAGGACACAGCGCACCACCCAGTCTAGAAATTGAATTCACGATCACTAGATCATGAGTGCAACACCCTAACCACTAAGCCATGTGCCTTCACTATTAATGATAATAATGATAATCCTTTCTACTATAGGCACAAGGCCTGAAATGTGGTGGGTGGTGGGAGAGATAAGTCAATTACATTGACCCCAGTGTTTTATTGGTACTTTATTTATCGACTCCGAAAGGATGAAAGGCAAAGTTGACCTCAGCAGAATTTGAACTCAGAGCATGAAATTGATGAAATACCACTAAACATTTCGCCTGGTGTGCTAACCATTCTGTCAACTCACCACCTTATTAATAATAATAATAATAATAATAATAATAATGGTAATGATAATAAAAATTCTTAATTCTTTATAATTTTGGCGCAAGGGCAGAAACTTTTAGGGGAAGAAGTAAGTTGATTAATCAGCTCCTAGCTTCTGTGGAATTTGAACTCAGGACCTAAAGAACCTGAGCAAACATTGCTAGACATTTTGTCTGATGCTCTAATGGTTCTGCCAGTTAACAATCTTGACCAACCTTAATATAAAGTAATACAAAGCTACCCTCTGAAGAATTTGAAAATGAAATGGTAAAGGGTGAAACTTGAGACTGTTTTCTCATGTCTTCTACTTCACCCCCACCCCCTTATACACCTTCTCCTTTACTCTTTCTCTCTCTCTTTCTATTTACAGCCAGTTTTAGAAGTGATCTGCTCTCGAATGAGATACATTTCTTCTCAACTAAACCGGAATATTCGAATTGTGGCTTTGAGCTCATCGTTGTCCAATGCTAAGGACATCGCACAATGGCTCGGCTGCAGTACGGGAGGCTTTTTCAATTTCCATCCAAATGTTCGGCCAGTTCCTCTGGAATTGCATATACAGGTAATCTTTGAATCTAAACATTCAAACAATCCTTCTGATGAATTCTTTATATCATTATCATCTTTCTTTTATTTTCTCTTCATTTTTTCTTCCTCTGTTGCCTTCAACTTTCGTCTTTTTCCGTCTTACTTCTTTTTCTCACCTTTTTCTTGTTTCCTAAATTTTTAAAAATTTTATTCTTAATTTTTAGAGTTTTTTTCTAATTGTTTTTGTAATTTATTTTGATTTTTACTTAATAATTTTCTTTTTATTTATATCACTGCAGGGTTTTAATATCAGCCACAATGCATCCCGCATCGTTGCCATGTCCAAGCCTACCTACCAAGCCATCCTGCGGCATTCCACTAAGAAACCTGTCCTGGTGTTTGTTCCATCTCGCAAACAAACTCGCCTCACTGCCATCGACATTTTGACCTTTTGTGCAGCTGACATGCAGCCCAATCATTTCTTGCATGTGCCACAAACCGATCTGGATCCTTTTGTTAACAAGATCAATGATAAGGTATGTATAGGTTTGTGTATATGTAAAGAAGTGCTGCTCTCTAACTGTGGAACCTGTGGTAGAGGTAGACCCAGGAAGACATGGGATGAAGTGGTGAAACATGTTCTTTGAACTCTGAGCCTCGCAGGGGCAATGACTAGTGACTGAAACCTTTGGTAATAAGCTGTGCTTGAGAAGACCCGTCAAGACAAGTGAAATTGATGTCATGGCTGATGCTGGTGTCACGCAAAGAGCATCTTTCGAGTGTTAGGCCTCACGGAGGGAACGACCGAGATCTTTGGCATTATGTCCTGCTTGAGAAGACCCTTCAAGCCGAGCAAAATTGCAGTCATGGCAGATACTGATATCACACAAATGGCACGTGTGCCGGTGGCCCATAAACGCACCCATTACACTCTCAGAGTGGTTGGTGTTAGGGAGGGCAGCCAACCGTAGAAAACCATGTGAAATCAGACTGGAGTCTGGTGCAGCCAGCCTTCAAGTGTACCAGCCCTGGCCAAACCGTCCAACCTATGCCAGCATGAACAACAAACGTTAAATGATGATATGTATACAGTCTGATCTGCATCATTTTATTAATAATATTAATGGTAAAATACATATAGGTGTGTGTGAATATATATAGTCTGATCTGGGTCATTTTGATAATATTAATGGTAAGGTATGTGATGATGAGGAAGTGTGTCTATGCTTGTAATCCGATCTGGAGTCTTTTATTAATATGATTAATGATAAGGTATACATAAGTGAATGTATGCAGTTGTTTGGCTTTTCATGTCAGTAAGAATGAGAATGTATTTTCACAAATTGAATTCTTACACTTCATGCAATCAAGCTACTTAATCTTTGTCATTTTTTTAAAATTTCAATTATTATTCTTGTGCTTTTTTTATATATCATCATCATTTAACGTTTGTTGTCCATGCTGGCATGGGTTGGTAAGCTGGAAGGCTGCATCAAGTTTCAGTCTGATTTGGCATGGTTTTCTACGGTTGGGTGCCCTTCCTAATGCCAACCACTCCAAGAGTGTAATGGGTGCTTTTACGTGCCACCAGTGTCTGCCACGACTGCAATTTTGCTCGGCTTGATGGGTCTTCTTCTCAAGCACGACATAATGCCAAAGGTCTCGGTCATTGCCTCCGGGGGGCCCAGCATTCAAAAGGAACTCAGCCACTTTGCCTCCAGGAGGCCCAACACTTGAAAAGAACTCAGCCACAACTTCTTAAATTTTCCCATCCATGTTGTTCTGTTAAATTTAATTTGAGCTTCCTCCCTACTCCCTCCTAGAACCTAGTCGTGTTAGCTCGGAAGCCAAGTCGCACCAGTTAAAATAGTTTATTGAGATTGAATATCTAGTTGTGCAGACATGTGATACAAAGAAAGATGTATGCAAGGTCAGAGATGTGAGGTTGTTCATGGAGAGGTCCTTTACAGAAAGCAGACAGGACAAAGTGCTAAGTCTGTGTGTCAGGTTGTATAAACGTGAGTTGAAGGAGAATTGATTTGTTGGTTCTGAGTTTGGCCTGTAGGGTTAAAGAATGTCCAGGTAGTGTTCTTGTTTGTTTTGTTGATGTCGGGATGGTTTGTGTCTGTCTGTGTCAATTACTATTAGGTTTTTATTTGATTGTTACTTTGGATGTTTGATGACATTTGCTCTTCTGAAAACATGTTATTGTGGTCTTGCTGGAAAGAGTTGTTCTTTTTGTTCTTTTTCCTTTTTTCTGTTTTTTTGTTTGTTTTTTTTTATTCTGATGGTGGTGGGGGTCATTTATTTCGGCCATTTATATTCATTCCTACTCTGTTTGTTTGGGTGAAATGGGTTTTTTTTACATATTTTAAAAGCATCTGTTTTTGCAGTCAGTTACTCTTCCTAACCCAAATTACTTCATCCCTGAATAAAGAAAACTTTCAGGGGTTTTTTTTTTTTTTTTTTTTCATGAACCTACAACTGGAAAGTCCACCATCTTAACCTTGGATTCATTGTATCTATAATGAATTATCTATTATGCACATTATATGTGTAAAATTTGGATTTTATTTTTCATCTATGTATATATATATATATATATATATATATTTATTTTAAATGTACATATATTTTATATATGACAGACTTTAAGAGAGACTCTATGCAATGGTGTAGCATATCTGCATGAAGGACTCAACGATACCGAACGCAAAGTGATTGAGCAACTTTTCATGAGTGGAGCAATACAACTGGTGGTAGCTTCCCGCAATCTTGCCTGGGGGATGACCATGACGTCTCATCTGGTCATTGTGATGGACACACAGTACTACGATGGCAAAGCACACTCGTAAGTAATCGTTTCAAGTTATATATGTGAGATCTGGCTGTGTGGTTAAGAAGCTTGCTTCCCAGTCACTGGGTTTGGGGTTCAGTCCCACCTGCATGGTTTTGGGGCGAGTGTCTCCTAAGCTGGCCAAAGCTCTGTAAGTGAATTTTGTAGATGGAAACTGAAAGAAGCCTGTTGTATACTTTGCATGTGTCTGTGTTAGTATCTACATATCTTGACATAGGATGATAGCTGTAAATGAAAGTCACTGCCCTCTCTCTCTTCCCCCCCCTCTCTCTCCTCCAGTTCTCACATCCTTAATGTTCCGCTGGGTAAAAGGGTAGGAGGGTAAAACAGTACCTATCACTACTTGCCTATATTCTCTGTCAAACAGACCACTAAGGTTTGTTTTTTAAAATAATGAAAAAGCTAGTTAAAAACTATGTCATTAAGTTGATATTTGGGAAAATATGAAATATTGAAGAAAAGTTTTAATTTACAAGAGATCATTTTAAAGCAATGTCATTCATTATGTTGCTTGGAAACTGGTGAGTGTTGGCCCAGAAGAATAGCATTCCCATGAAGAAACTTGTCTAAAAGTCTTACACAGTGGCACTGAACCCAAATCTCTTGATTATTAATTGAACTTCTTAGTCTTCGTTAAGAACAATTCTGGACTGTTTAAAACTACTATTTAGCCGGGGATTATGCAAGTGTGTTTGTACAGACATTCATTCATGCATGCATGCAAGCAATACACACAAGTGATCAATTGAACAGATTGTCTATAAAACCAAATGGGTGTATAGGAACTAGCACCTACACACCCATTCGGTTTTACTGACAATCTGTTCATTTACTCATTTGCTCATCTGCTCAATTGATCACCTGTTCCTATTTGCTTATATGCTTCCATACCCTTGTTTTTGCAATTACCAATTACTAACTCTTTCCACTTGATAACCTGTACCACTAATACATGTGTGTGTATCAATCCAATACATTCGAATAAATAGACATGCTGGAATGTTTACCAGCTGATGTCTGTCGATTTCAAATCCTCTCCACTTTCTTATTTGCCATGTAAATCAAGGGTAAACCACTTTTTACCCCCACCCATATATAGTACTCAGTTGTGAGATTGTCATGCAATAACTAGCACTTGGGTATGAATAACTGGGTACACTACCAGCTGTATATTGGATAGGTACTATCCCCTAGTTGGTTTTTCAACCTCTAACTCACACAGAAATATATGTATATGTATATATTACATATGTATATACACCGCTATACTCTGGTGTTTTGTGAAATTTTTTCTGGAGAACATTATTTTTCTTTGTGGTTGGGTCATTGATGACCTCTTTCTAGCATATAGGATGTCCACCTAGTGGTCATCCCTTCTTATACACATGTAATACAATTTTTCTGAATTTTCAGATTTTTTATATGCTAGGCCACTTGGTTTTAAATTGAATTAATATTCAATTTATCACCCACTAT
>NC_069002.1:25289413-25297760 GCF_001194135.2 Octopus bimaculoides
AATGATTGTATATTTCTTTTGTTTTGATAATGTGAACACTGTTTGTAAACAAAGAAACAGTCTGTTGTTCGACATACGTGGGGAAATATTACCTTGCTTGGGTTAGTGTCAGAAACAGCACCCACTCATAGAAATTCTGCCTCAAAAAAATCTCATTCCACCCATGGATACAGAGAAAAGTGGATTACAAAAGCTTATTCTTCACTCCAGTATGGCCACAGCCTCAAGGCTGAAACATATAAACGAATAAAAGAATATATATCTTTTTTATCGCTTATCTTTTACTTGTTTCAGTCATTAGACTGCGGCCATGCTGGGGCACCACCTTGGAGAATTATTTAGTCTTATAAATTGATCCCAATAGTTATTTTTTAAGTCCAGTACTTATTCTATCAGTCTCTTTTGCCAGACCACTAAGTTACAGGGCTGTAAACACACCAACACCTGTTTTCCCATGTGAAATGGAGACAAATACCCATGTTTCCATGTGGCATGCTTCAACATCTTTGAAGATCTCTCTACATGAAACCATTGGTAGCCTTGTTAAAACCCCTAAATAAAGAATATTTATCCACCAATGCAGTGTTGAACATTCATTCTCTCTGTTTGATATTGGCATATATATGTGTGTGTGTATGTATGTATATTTACTGGTGAAGGGGGTCTACTTTGGTTGTGTGGCAGTGTTTGTGGACGCTGAGCTTGACAGGATTTAGTATTTGTCCAATTTTCAACAACTGTGAGCTGAAGTGGTCACTATAGTTAGTGTGTGTGTGTATTGTATTATGTTTTTAGTATCTAGCTTCTTTGTATTTCTTTCTTTCTTTCTTCCTTCCTTCTTCTAGAGCCATCTTGACCATTGTCTCCATGACCACTTCAATGCTGAAATTGTAACCAAAACCATTGAAAATAAACAAGATGCTGTGGACTACCTCACATGGACTTTCCTCTACAGACGGATGACACAGAACCCTAATTACTACAACTTACAAGGTAAGCACTGCTCGCATTCATTGTATCATTCCTCTTCAACAGACATGTTCATGGTACAGTTATGGATTCAGATCTAATCAACCATCCGTCACTGCTCATTGTTGGTATTATTATTAATAAGGCAAGGGCTGTGAGCTGGCAGAATCGTTAGCACACCGAGCGAAATGCTTAGCAGTATTCCATCTGCTGCTACGTTCCGTGTTCAAATTTCATCAAGGTTGACTTTGCCTTTCATCCTTTTAGGGTTGATGAAATAAGTACCAGTTATGCACTGGGGTCCATATAATCGACTAGTCTCCATCCTCCAAAACTTTCCAAGGCCTTGTGCCTAGAATAGAAACAATTATTATTATTATTATTAAGGCAAAGGCGGTGAGGTGGCAGAATCATTAGCATGCTGGACGAAACGCTTAACGGTATTTCATCTGCCACTACGTTTTGAGTTCAAATTCCACCGAGGTTGACTTTACCTTTCATCCTTTTGGGGTCGATAAGTTAAGTACCAGTTGAGTACTAGGGCCGATGTAATCGACTTAAGCCCTCTCCCAGATTTCAGGCCTTGTGCCTATAGTAGAAGGATTATTATTATTATTATTATTATTATTATTAAGAAGGCAAAGGCAGAAAGCTGGTAGAATTGTTAGCCAGCCAGACAAAATGCTTAAAGGTATTTTGTCTGTCTTCATGTTCTGGGTTCAAATTCTGCTGAGGTCGGCTTTATCTTTCATCCTTTCGGAGTCGATAAAGTGCCAGTCAAGTACTGGGGTCAATGTGATCATCCTACCCCCGCCCCACAAATTTCAGGCCTTGTGCTTATAACAGAAAGGATTATTATTGTAAGGGGCGACCTGGCAGAATCATTAGCACACCAAGCAAAATACTTAGCGGCATTTCACAGCGTTTTATCTGTCTGTATGTTCTGAGTTCAAATTCCACTGAGGTCGACTGTACCTTTCATCCTTTTTGCGGGGTCAATGTAATCGACTAGGCCCCTCCCCCAAAATTTCAGGCCTTGTGCCTATAGTAGAAAGGATTATTACCATAAGGCAGTGACCTGTCAAAATCGTTGGCATGCCAGGCGAAATGCTTAGTGGTATTTCGTTCGTCTTTATGATCTCTGTTCAAAATCTGCTAAGGTCAACTTTGCTTTTCATCTTCTCAGGGTTGACAAAATAAGTACCAGTTGAGCAGTGGGGTTGATGTAATCGATTAGCCCCATCTCCCAAAATTTCATGACTTGTGCCTGAAGTAGAAAGGATTATTGTTATTATTTCTCTTAAGGTAAACAAGCTGACAGACTTGTTAGCATGCCAAACAAAATGCTTTCTGGCATTTCGTCTGTCTTTACATTCTGAGTTCAAACTCCACTGAGGTCAACTCTGCCTTTCATTTTCATTGGGTAGTTAAATTAAGTACCGGTCAAGCACTGGAGTCAATGAAATCAGCTAGCCCCCTTCCCTCAAAGTTTCAGGCCTTGTGCCTATAGTAGAAGCCATTATTGTTATTATTTCTTTGTAGTTTGATATTAGTTTCTACTGCACTGCTTGGTGCAGCTCCACGTTCCTGATGCATGTGCAGCATTGTCTTCTTGTTTTTGTGGGGATTGGGGGCTCATCCTATTTGACCGTTTCGGGGTCAATAAAATAAATACCAGTTGTACACCAGATTGATGTAATCAAATTAATGGCCCTATGCCAAAATTTGAAATCATCATCATTATTATTATTATTATTAGTAGTAGTAGTAGTAGTAGTAGTAGATATGGAAATGGTAAACTGTTTGTGGTGTATAGTTCCATCCTTTACCTTCTGTGTTTCCAATGTGGTTGAGATTAACTTTGTCTTTCACCAGAGTTGACCAAATAAAGTACCTGTCAAGTACTGGCATAAGTGTAATTAACTTTGCCCCTCCCCTCTGATTTGTTGACCTTGTGCTAAAACTAGAACTGTTATTACTATTGTTGTTGTTGTTGTTGTTGCTCTTTCAGGTGTGTCACATCGTCATTTGTCTGATCATCTCTCAGAATTGGTGGAGAATACAATCAATGATTTGGAACAGTCAAAGGTAAGGACAGAGAAAAGGAAGTTAACAATTCTTATCACATTAACAGGGAGCAGTTGGGCCTGGGCTATAGGCACAAATGTAACTATAGGCACAGGCATAGCCATAGGCACAAGGGTGGCTGAACATACAGGTGTGAATGTCTGTTTGCAATCCATATGGTTTCAGGTTCAGTCCCAATGTGTAGTGCCTTGGGTCTCTTCTATTTTTTCCTCAATCTGACCAATGCCTTGCAAGGGAATTTAGTAGATGGAAACTGTGTGAAGCCCATCAAGGATCTAAGTGTGTGTGTGTATGTTGGCATGAATGTTCATAATTCATGCTTGTTACAAGCATTCACACAGCGTAGGAGTGGCTGTGTGGTAAGTAACTTGCTTACCAACCACATGGTCCTGGGTTCAGTCCCGCCACGTGGCATCTTGGGCAAGTGTCTTCTACTATAGCCTCGGGCCGACCAAAGCCTTGTGAGTGGATTTGATAGACGGAAACTGAAAGAATCCAGTCGTATGTATGTGTGTCTGTGTTTGTCCCCCCACCATCGCTTGACAAACGATGCTGGTGTGTTTATGTCCCCGTAACTTAGCAGTTCAGCAAAAGAGACCGATAGGATAAGTACTAGGCTTCTAAAGAATAAGTCCTGGGGTCGATTTGCTCGACTAAAGGCGGTGCTCCAGCATGGCCACAGTCAAAAGACTGAAACAAGTAAAAGAGTAAAAGAGAACAGTTAAATTATATATTATGCACTTTATTGTGTTTTGTTATGCATGTGATAACCGGGTTTGTTGGGAAATTGTCTTGTATGAAAGTGATCTGTGGAGCAAAAAAATGTTGGGGGTCTGTTGTCTTTTTAAATAAAAAAAAAAAAAGAGGAACAAATCTGATGATGTAATATTTCTTGGTGCACAAAGCGGTGAGCTGGCAGAAACATTACCATGCTGGACAAAATGCTTAACAGTATTTTGCCTGTGTTTACATTCTGAGTTCAAATTCTACCAAGGTCGATTTTGCCTTTCGTCATTTCGGGGTCGATAAATTAAGTACCAGTTGCGTGCTAGAGTCAATCTAATAGACTGGCCCCTTCCCCAAAAATTTCAGGCGTTGTGCCTTGAGTAGAAAAGAATACTTCTTGATGCAGAAATCAGTGGAATGGTCATAGCTGGATTAGCTTTGATCAGAATCAACCTGGGTTTAATCAAAGAACTATTTGGGAAACTGAAATTAAACAGCAACTTTGTGGAGGCCTGGAGATTGGTAAAAAGATAACTAGCTAGTTAGTGCAGTTCTATATTTATGAGATGAGGAATTATGTACATTATTTGCATTTGCCCATAGGCATATGGTGTAGGGGTTAAGAGCGCAGGCTACTAATTCCGAGTTCGATTCCAAGCAGTGACCTGAATGATAATAATAATAATAACATTGAAAAATACCTTAGGAATGAGAACCCAGGTTCGAAATTTCCCCCAAGACACCTGAAGAAGACTGGAGAGTATATCAGCCGAAACATGTTAACGACAAACAAGATGAGGACAAATATCTGTCAAATGTAAATACTATAGCTAGATAGTCCTAAGCACAAATCTTAAGGTCATCTAACTGCCCCACCCATCAACTAGTCTCTCACCTCTTACCACTCCTATCTGATGTTAATCTCCTTGGCACAACTCTATAATTCTACACACACACACACACACACACACACACACTTTGTCATTATATACATAATGTTTTCTCTTGTTTCTCAGTGTATCAGTGTTGAAGATGAAATGGATGTCGCCCCACTCAACCTGGGTATGATTGCTGCCTATTATTACATCAATTACACAACAATCGGTAAGTGAGAAGGATTTCTGCCATATTTGTTTAACGTCTGCAAGTGAAAGGAAACCAAAATATTGCTTTGTGAGAGTTTTCAATGGTGTTTTATCTGATGCAACATTTGTTTCCTGGAACTATAAATATAACTCTTGTTATGTCACCATATTTTGTGGTTAAGGTATTCAGCTCAGGATCATGAGGTCGAGAGTTCGATTTCTGGTGGTGCATTGTGTCCTTGAGCAAGACACTTTATTCATGTTGCTCCAGTTCACTCACTCAGCTGGCAAAAATGAGTAGTATCTGTATTTCAAAAAGGGCCAGCTTTGTCACATTCTGTGTCACGATGAATCTCCCTGAGACTTGTTAAGGGTACTCATGCCTGTGGAATACTCAGCCACTTGCATGTTGATTTCATGAGCTGGCTGTTCCATTGATCGGATCAGCTGGAACCCTTGTTGTCGTAACCGACAGAGTGCTAGAGTTACATAGAATTTTGTATGATCACCAAGACTGACAGAGCCATACCAAATAGCCGTAGGATTGTGTACCAAGCTGTAAATGCTAACAAATTGACATTAATCTAGCTATTGAAAGAAAGGAAAAGAAATATTTATCTAAATGTTTAGCATTCAGATTATTGTGTCAAGCATAATCCTTATTTATGCAAATTGGTTTGAATTAATCATGCATTATCTCACTACTTCTAGCTTTCAATAATGTGACAGTATATTTTTAGAATGACATTGTATGCTAAGTGTGAGGGGCAGGATTTGGTCAGTTTTGACGTAAAACATGTAAAATATTTGGGCATGGCATGGCTGGTTTAAATGCTAAAATGACCATTCCATTTGACCATATTACATTCTGTGATGACTTTTTTTTTCTTCAGAATTGTTCAGCATGTCTTTGAATGCTAAAACTAAAGTGAAAGGACTCATTGAAATCATCTCAAACGCTGCAGAATATGAATCCATCTCAATCCGGCACCATGAGGACCAAGTGCTGAAACAAGTCAGTTTTCTCTCTGTCTAGTTATTTTGATTAATTTTTTTTTTGTGTTGTAATCAAGCTTAAGAATTAATTATCAATTTAAAGAACTACATTTTGGTTTGAAAACATTGATAGCATCAGGGTTTATATTTTGGTCACATGGAACTCTTTTATAAAAGACACAGTAAAGGATTTAGTCTGTCGTTAAAGATTTTGTTTTACCTCATCATGCTAACAATGGTTCTTAATTAAAGTCATTTCAAACGGAGAGAGAGAGAGTCATTACCATCACCCTCCCCATGCACAAACTTCCCTCACTACTTCCTTGGTAATTTATTTTGTTGACCCCAAGACAATGAAGGATGTAGTTGACCATGGCAAAATGATTTTTCCGACACTCTAATGATTCTGCCAGTCCACTGTCATTCATTATATTAATGTGGCAAATATATTATCTTGAAGAATGAAGGTAACAAACTGGTGGAATTGTTAGCATGCCAGGCAAAATATTTTGCAGCATTTCGTTCATCTTTACGTTCTGAATTCAAATACCACCAGGGTCGACTTTGCTGTGAAGGAGGCAAACTTTGTCATTATTAAGCTGGTATTTGGAACAAATTAGCATGGAATTTTGATGGAAGATTTTAATTTAGATCACTTTAAAATGGGAAGTCTGAAAGTGATAGAACCAGGGGTAAATTGGTATCAAAAGGGTTAATGTTAAATCATGTTTATGTATAATTTGAGATAAAAACAGGTAACATGTATCCATATTCCAGTTCTTTATGATAATTCTTCTTCCCTTTATTGTTTCAGTTGGCAACACGTTTGCCCCACAAACTGGCAAACCCAAAATACAACGATCCCCACATGAAAACAAACCTGTTGTTACAAGCCCATTTGTCTCGGCTGCAGTTATCTGCAGAATTACAGTCAGACAAGGAACTGATTCTGAGTAAAGTAAGTCTTGCTAATTCCTAATTCTCTCTTTATTACCTGAAATAATGGTCTCACTCTTGGATTCTATAAACTAACAGAGACAACAACAGAGAAGAATATGATAGAAGTGGTGACAGGTCAATGAATGTTCAATGAAATGGAATATATAATTTCAATACAGACTAACCATTAGGATCTTAATTTGTGTGAAGTTATATGGCTTGGTTGCTAAGCAATCTTTGAAGTTTTATGAAGACAAAGCTCAAATGTTGATTGGTTGACTATTGAATGTTTTATCCAATGAGAAGACAATGCTCAAATGTTAATTGGCCAACCAGTGAGGAGATAGGACCAAATTGATGAAGTCACGTTTCTTATTTTCCATGCAGTAGACAAATTTTATTTGATAACATTTATTTACATAATAACCGTTACTAATTTGGTAACCAGCACAGCTTAGGAATAAAGTGAGTGAGAAAATGACAGAGAGAATGAGTGTGTGTTTAATGTGTATTGCATATCTCTTTGCAAATTCCATCATAGGCTCTCCTCAACCAATTGTACCACACTGAGTATTTAAAAGAAAATGGTGTCTTATACTTATTTACTGTTTAGAAATTTGTGTAGGAAAAGGATAGAGCAGGGTCCAAGTCAGTTAGCAAGTGACTGGATAGTAGGTTAAAGATTATGAAGCTAAGCCAGAGCAGGCCTGAAGTGAGAAACAAGGTGCAAATGTATCTAGCCTGGAGAAAAATGGGCATATAATATATGCTAATATATGCATACACACAACATATATATATATATATAATATACATACATACACACATGCATTCATGTATTCAAACGTATTGTACTTACCTGTTTTTTTATATATATATTTGTGTTTTTGTAGGCTATTCGCTTAATCCAAGCTTGTGTGGATGTACTGAGTAGCAACGGTTGGCTGAGTCCTGCTCTTTCTGCCATGGAACTTACTCAAATGGTTACCCAGGCAATGTGGAGTAAAGATTCCTACCTGAAACAGCTACCATTCTTTACTAACGAAACCATCAACAGATGTCAAGAGAAGGTATTTGCTTTTTAACTATATTCGCCTCTTGAAGTTTCTTTCTGTCTTTGGGACGATAATGAAGATTTCCTTTTTGTATGCCTTGAGAATTTGGCTGACCAACTGAAAAATAACAAACTTATTCTCTGTGTGTGTGTGTGTCTTTTGTTTGTTCTTATTTAAGTCTGGTACTTATTTCATTGGTCTCTTTTGCCAAACCATCAAGATTATGGGAACATAAACAAACCAACATTTGTCAAGTGATGGGTGAAGACAAACATAAATACAAAAACATGCACACGCACACATAACGGTTCTTTCAGATTCCATCTACCAAATCCACTCACGATGCTTTGGTCATCCTGAGGCTATAGTAGAACACACTTGCCCAAGGTGCCATGCAGTGGGACTGAACCCAGAACCACACAGCCACACCTGTACCTATAAAAGAAGACTTGCATTGACTGGGAAATGAACTGAGCCCACCTCTTTGGC
>NC_069002.1:25297878-25331283 GCF_001194135.2 Octopus bimaculoides
GTCTGTGTGCAAATGTTTACAATCTACTGTGGCATCATCATTTGTAGCTAGACTGCAACCAGGAGCATTTGTTGATGTTTTCTATCAACAAATCATTTCCTTGCTCAGAGCTGAAATTAAGTTTTCTTTACTCAAAAAAAAAAACTGTTAAGGGTTGTCAAGAGGAAGGGCATCTGACTGTAAAAATCCTGTGTCAAGTCCCTCCCAATCTAACCCTTGCCATCCTGGAAATACAGACATTAAGCAAATAAATTGTGGTGGTGGTGTCCCCACTTCTGCATTTAAAGACACTGAAGGAGTTGAACTCTTCACTGTAATTAACCATTTAGTATTCAGACCTGCCGTATCCAGCCAAAATATTCTCCCTGTTCTGGGTTCAGTCCCACTGCATGGCACCTTGGGCAACTGGCTAGATCTAGGCTCTCACACTTACCTTGCAATCATATTAAACAATCATATCATTAAAACCTCTTTGCTACAAGATAATCCATGGTTAATCCAAAACAATGTAAATAAATAAGCTTTACTTTTGACTGAATAATCTTGAATGCTAAAGGGTTAACGGAGCTTCATTCTACAGTTCCAGGTCCCTGCTGAATTTTTTCACTGGGCTCCTTGAGTGCTTAGGTGTCTTATCTCCCTATTCATTGCTCTCAAAACAAGTTTCAGTAGCAATAGGATTTGACATTCCTATCTTTTATGCATTTCATGCAACTTTTCCTCTAAATTCTTTCATTTCTTCTTTTCTTCCTTCATTCCTATCCCTTGACCGTGTGGTTTTTGGGGCATTTGTTGATGTCACAACCAGATTGTGCCACTTCCCTTGGTCTTCTGTGAGTTTGGCAAAATTGAGGCCCACCCACTTTTTGATGTTAGCCTGAGTGACATCCACTCCAGAATGGATTCTGATCTGGTTGTCATCATAATGAATGTATGACGGGCAAGTTAGCTTGGCAGCACCCATTCCCCTCCAAGCTGTTGGCCCCTACCTGTGACTTGCCTTAGCCCTCTTTCATCTCAGTTTTCAATAATTGTAATTCCAGTGCCTTCTAGGTTGCAAAAATCAAAATCAAATTATTGCATAGCAATACTTTTTTGTTAATTTTTATTTTCTCACTATTTTCAAATTACAATTTGAGTTTTAATTACTGCAAAACAATACTATTCCAATTACTAAATTATCCCTTTAGTATTCAAACCAGCCATATCTGGCCCAAATATTGTATCTGTTTTATGTTTAAACTGGTCAGATCCAGCCTTTCACACCTACCCTACAATTTTATTCTAAAGATAAACAATCACATCATTGAAACACCAAAACCATGAGATTATATAGGATTACAGTAATCTTTCGCTATATCACTGTTTATTATTTAAGCTTACATCGATTCCTCCGTGGTGTTGTTTTGCTTTGATAATAAATAAATATATACAAATTATAAAAATAATTTTAAAAAATATACAGTACAGTAGTGTTTCTTCTTGGCGGATTTTCACCTATCGCAGGAGGTGGTGGTGTTTGGAACATAATACCCACCATAGTTGAGGGATTACTTTAATTCAAAACAAAGTGAATAAATATTACATTTGGCAATAATCTGAATGCTAAAGGGTTAAAGAATGACTATCGAGGTAAGTCTTCAGCACCTGATAAGAGTTCTAATCTCTGGTGGGTAAGGCCTTTCACTGATTGCATTCAGAGAGAACTACAGGACCAGTCAGTGAAACAAAGTGTTAAGGGCCAATGTTTACCCCCCTGGTCCCTGGTATTGAGTGAATGGCCAATAAACTTATCCTTTGACCACAGTACCCACGTTTATCTTAGATGATGTATTACTGGAACCATGTGGTTGATAAGCAAGCTATTTATCACACAGCCGCTCCTGTGCCTATAATTATAATGCAAAGAGGAGAGAAAGATGCCGTTGTTTGGCTAATTGTTGTTCTTTTGACAGGGTCATGAAACTATATTTGATATCATGGAGATGGAAGACGATGAGCGTAATGCTCTGCTGCAGTTGTCTGACACTGAAATGGCTGGTGTGGCAAGGTTCTGTAACCGATATCCCAACATTGAGTTGACTTTTGAAGTTCAAGATAAAGACATCATCAAAAGGTAAACTTATCCATTCTCATTTGCTTCTCTTTTTCTTTCCTGTTCCTTATTGATATACACACATCACACAGATCTCCATTGACATTTCTGAAGATTTTTGTTAGGTTTTCTATGCTAGCAGGAGTTGGACAGTTCTGCCAATCATGCACATAGACACATTGTCATCATCATCATTTAACATCTGTGTCCCATGCTGTCATGAGGTTTGACAGGATCCAACGGGTCTGAGGACTGCATCATGCTCCAGTGCCTGCTTTGGTATCGTTTCTATGGCTGGATGCCCTTCTTTCACAAAGTGTACTGGTTAGTGTTTCCAGTGACACCAGTGCTATTAAGGTCACCATGCTGCAGTGGTCAGGGAAGCAGCTTTATGCTTGGAGGGGTTAAAGTATGAAAGAAGGGACCAGAACAAGTTTTTTCCCAGTAAAGAATCTCCATGGCTACTTAAATTATAGAAAGGTGGCTGAGAGTGATCAGGGTGGAACTGGAAATGGATAAAATAAGGGTGAGGAGACATCAGGGTGGACAGGTGAATGGGGACAACAAGGGCCAGGGGTAGTAATTGCAAGCTACATCATTACATACCCATATTAAACATGTATAGCTTATCTTCACTATTTATTGCTGTTGGTGGGATTAGAAAGCTTTAATCCTATGAAGAACTGGCGTCTCATTCAAAGCAGTGACCTGTATTCGAGGACACGACACAGAAACCAGGACAAGCTGTGATATGATGAGACAGGCTTTAACTGACTTATCTCAGGTATTGACATAACTTCAATTAGCAATGCTGATATCTCTGTGGCACACTGACCTACATTAAGTCCTGTCAAGGAGTTTCATATTATTTTACTGAACCTGAAACTACATTTATTCTTTTTCTTGTTTCAGTCATTTCACTGCAGCCATGCTGGAGCACCGCCTTTAGTCGAATCAAATCGACCCCAGAACTTACTCTTTGTAAGCCTAGTACTTATTCTATCGGCCTCTTTTGCCGAACTGCTAAGTTACAGGGACCTAAACACACCAGCATCGGTTGTCTAGCGATGTTGAGGGGACGAACACAGATACACAACATATACACACGCATATATATATACATACGACAAGCTTCTTTCAGTTTCCGCCTACCAAATCCACTCACAAGGCCTTGGTCGACCCGAGGCTATAGTAGAAGACACTTGCCCAATGTGCCACGCAGTGAGACTGAACCCAGAACCATGTGGTTGGTAAGCAAGCTACTTACCACACGGCCACTCCTACATTTGTAAAACAAAGTGTTTTTTTTTTTTTTTAACCATGCTTTCATAATGATGTACGCATTTCTAAAATAATTCTTTCTACTATCGGCACAAAGCCTGAAATTCTGTGGGAGAGGACAAGTCGATTATTTCAACCCCAGTAGTGTTCAACTGGATCCTATTTTATCAACCCTGATAGGATAAAAGGCGAAGCTGACTTCGGCGGAATTTGAACTCTGAATATAAAACCTTTGTGGCATTTCTCCCAACTTTACATTCTGAGTTCAAATTCTGCCAAAGCTGACTTTACCTTTCATCCTTCCAGGGTCAAAAGAGTAAGTACCAGTTGCGCACTGAAGTTGATGTAATCCCACCAAATTTCAGGCTTTGTGCCTGCGTGGATTGTTTTACAAATGTATCATCGTGGAGACCACATTGCAAACATATGCTTTCCCAGTTCATTCTACTGCACAGCACCCCTTGGGTAAATGTCTTTCACCCTGAACCAAACAGAACTTAGCACATGTATATGGTAGGCAGAAACTAAACAAAGCGCAACACACACACATATGTTTGTGTGTGCGTGTCCTTGTCTTAACATCATGCAGTAATTGTGAAACAAATCTGTCTCTTGTGCTGTTTGTGTGAAAAAGACTAAGGGAAGTATCACCTAGCAAACAGGTGAGAATTGGCAACAGGAAGAGCATCAGATCACAGGTTATCTGCCTCAACAAATTTCATCTGATCTATGCAAACATGAAAAAACTCATGTTAAAATAATGATTGTGTGATTAAGAGAATGCATAATTGCCGTGCTGAAATGTTTCTGACCAGCATTCTGACTGAAAATCTAGAGATTTTGGATGAGTAATTCATACACACCAGTCGTTGCAATGTAAAATATATTCTAAAACAATATTTGATATAATAATTGACAGGGCCATGCTATTTTGTTTCTGTTGTTACTGACTTTTGGTTAACATATATTTTGTCTACAGTGGTTCTACTGTGAATGTACTTGTCACACTTGAGAGAGAAGACGAAATAACTGGACCTGTCATTGCTCCGTTTTTCCCACAGGTAAGAATTATCATTATCATTATTATTATTATCAAGGTGGTGAGCTGGCAGAATCGTTAGCATGCCAGACAAAATGCTTAGCCGTATTTCGCCTGTCTTTACGTTTTGTGTTCAAATTCCACCAGGGGCGACTTAGCCTTTCATCTTTTCTGGGGTTGATAAATAAGTACCAGTTACAGACTGGGGTCGATGTAATCGACTGGTCCCCTCCCCCAAAATTTCAGGCCTTGTGCATTTAGCAGAAACGATTTTTATTAAAGGTGGTGAACTGGCAGAATTATTAGCACATGCTTCGTATTTTGTTTGTCCTTACATTCTGAGTTCAAATTCTGCCACGGTCGACTTTGCCTTTCATCCTTTTGGGGATCAATGAATTAAATACCAGTCAAATACTGAGGTTGCTGTAATTAACTTACCCTCCTCCCTCCAAATTTCAGGCCTTGTGCCTACAGTAGGAAGGATTATTATCATCATTCTTAAGATGGTGAGCTGGCAGAATTGTTGACGTCAGACAAAATGCTTAGCTGCATTTCATGTCTCTACATTCCGAGTTCAAATTCCACTAAGATGGAATTTGCCTTTCATCCTTTCAGGATCAATGAAATACGTATCAGTCAAGTGTTGGGCAATTCCCTTCCCCCCAAAATTGCAGGTCTTGTGCTTATAGTAGAATCGATTATTATTATTTCCAAGTGTGGTGTATTGGCAGTATCATTAGAGCATCAGAAAAAGATGTTTGTCTTTTCTCCCAGCTCTGCATTCTGTGTTCAAACCCTACCAAGTTCACCTTTGACACTTTCAGGGTCAGTCAAATACTCCCCACTAAGATTGCTGGCCTTGTACAAACATTTCAAACCATTGGTATTTCCAAGTAGATTGCTGGAACCATCACAGCATTGGGCAAAATGGTTTTTTTTTTACATTACGAGATCAAATTCTGCCAAGATTGGTTCTGCCTTTCATTCCTCTGGGGGGTCAACATAGTTAACGATATTAAATTTTTTAGGGCATTAGAGTTGCAGAACTGTTTCAGCACCAAAGTGCTATGGGCCCCCATATTTTTTCCTGTTCACTCTATGTTCTGAGCGCTTTCATCCCACCAGGGTTAAGAAAATTAAAGTACTTGTCAGATATTAGACTGGACACCATCAACTAACCCCTCACACATAGATTTCAAATCTTGTGCTTATATGTTTGAAACAAATTATTTTCTTTCTAAACACATACATGAACACTGTAGTCTAGTTTTATGTTATGTAATTTTATCTCTAAGTTTACTTAGGTTGTGTCAGTTTAACAATTCTTTTTATAACTAAAATGCCTTTCTTTTACTCCAAGCCTTACATTCAATTTGCTTAAGGGTGCACCATAATCTCTTTAATGAGATTCATACTCAGCTCCATCCGATATACAGTCCATTACCTTCTCTTCGTAACTAAACCTCCAGTTATTTCAATGAATCCAATATACACAAATATATAATCTAATCCACACTGAATATTTGTACAAATATACAGTTTGTCCATAAATTACCTTTACAATTTGAAATAAGGATAACTCCGAGTTTATTAGAAACATCAGAACACTTCCACGTCGGCTCCATTAGTTGCACACACATCTAGACGATAAATGTGCGAAAGTTGTAAAGATAATTTATGAACGTTCTGTATGCTATACACAATGAATATGTAGTCAGATGCATAATCTACACAATGTAATCTTTCTCTTTCTAGAAACGAGAAGAAGGATGGTGGGTAGTTATTGGTGATTCCAAGACAAATTCCTTGTTATCCATCAAGCGCCTGACTTTACAGCAAAAAGCCAAAGTAAAACTCGACTTTGTGGCCCCAAGTGTAGGACACCACAATTACATTTTGTTCTTCATGAGTGATGCTTACATGGGCTGTGACCAAGAATACAAGTTCTCAATTAACGTCAATAAAGCTGAAGAAGAGGACGATATGAGCAGCGGCGATAATGCTAGTGACATGGAATGAGCACCGACAAGTGTTCGAATTCTTTAAATCAGATTTCTCTGTACAGTTTCCATTAACTTCTATATTCTTATTGAACTGATCTAATCAATATTTACAAATCTTTATCCATAATTTTTTTTTTAATCATTAAAATCATTTGTTTTTCTATTAATTTTTGACTTGCTTTGTAATAAAACTTCACTTTCTATGTGCAAAACAGTGGAATTGGTATAAAGAATCTGTTTTCCATGCTGGCATGGATTGGAACAGGTTGACAGGAGCTGTCTAGGCTCCAATTGTCTGTTTCAGCATAATTTCTATGGTTGGATGCCCTTCCTAATGCCAACCACTTTACACAGTACCAGCATGGGTACTTTTGATGTGATACCAGTTGATTGCCTCAGTCTGCTTGGCTGTTAGGTGTCAATTGTTCAACCTCAGAAAAGGCTCTAATTACGTCCTGCATGTGGTGCACAGCATCTGATGGGAAATGTATCATCCATTACACACACACATTTATCAACCACAAGTTGCATACAACACCCTTTAGCATTTAAACTGGCCAGATTTGGCCTCTCACAAGATTTGATAGCAATGATTACTGTCGAGTGTATTCAGCCAAATGAACGAGAGCATGATATTAGACTTGCAAATCAGTTTGGATCCTCGAGTTTCTGCTGCTAAGGTCTTACGAAAGACAAAGAATATGGACCTTCGTTATTGCTATAAGCATAATACTGTGGACTGAACAAGGGAGGCTACTCTCTCAGATCGAAATAAAATCAGATATTGTAGTTCTTATTTTGGACTACATTATACGTGTCCATGTTAAGCATTGATAAAGACATAAGGGTGGTTGAACCCAATCTGATTTGGATCTTAAAGTGCTGGGCTTACCATCTAGGAAGATAGCGAGTCCCAATGACTTGTTTAGAGAAGTAAATTGTGTTGTTGGCTTAAGAGAATACATTGACTCACTGTGTGCACAGAAGCAAGATTTGGATCCCGCAAGCCACAGACTTATCTGAGAGGTATAAGAATTGATAAAGGGTAGCAGAGAACTTTCTAACAGAGCTGCCCCTATATAATTGTCAACCAAATTACTGTTCACAACACTGGAGGTCAACAAATGCGTTTAAACTGCTACCAGAATACATTAAAACTTAGCAATTCTCTGAGCCTGAGTTTTCTTCATCTGTAAATGGAAATCACAACAATGGTAAAGGGTTCTAAGACATTAGCTATGTTCTTACCATTTACCAACATAACAAAACCCCATTTCAACAATTTTACTGAATTATTTCTTTGTTGTAAAATTCTAAATCCACATTCAGACAAAACTGAATGACCTAACCCAGTTGTCATTGCCAGGGATGACCCAATTCTGGTCAAGTAATGATTCTAAACGTTTGAGATGCATTGTTAACAAGATTGTAAATTGCTAAACTCCCTATTTAGATGAGATTTAGAGTTTGTACTTAGATTACAAGTCTGCTAGATGAGAACCAATCATGGTCAAATTTATATGTCACTAATGAAGACAAGTGCCAATTTTTGCTCACAGAACCATGAAATAATTTTTAAAAAACAGCAAAACAAAAATCTTACGGTATTAATCAGCAACAAAATAATTTAATACAAAACAAACCATGAAATTATCACTTTTAATGATTTTTTTTTCTCAATGTAACGCGACTAACAGGTTTCCCTTCCTTTTGTCTTTTAAGTCCATTATACAGGTCCAGGAAACTGTTAGTGGAATATATAATGGCTCAAATATTATTTTAACAGATATACAGATAAAGAGAAACAATAGTTTGGGAAACAAAAATGCAACTGGCTTTGTAGTCCAGAATGAATTTGTTGGTGGGGAGGTGGGGAGGTAGGTTTAAGAACCTGTGATATATTTCTAATTATTTACACGTTATCTAACCAGTTCACACTAAAATCACCTAACTGATGATAAAAATGGACGGACTAGACTTTCTAGTCCCTTTTGTGAGCAGATCAGCTAGACTACACCACCACCACCATCATCATCATCATAGTCTTCACAAAGATTTTTAAAAAAATTAATTATGTTACTAAATAAGCATATTAATGATGTTAATTTTTATCTGTTTTTTCTTTGTCCTCTTGTGATTCTTCTGTTTTTGTGCTGGATTCTCTTTCAGAAGCCATCTGTGAGAAAGAAAAAAAAAATTATATTTTAGTTTATGGCGAAAAATTATGAACGAATTCTCAGAGAAGTGGTTCCTGCCATTTACTCCTTTTTGTTTAATTTAACTTTAACAATCTGTGCCAAGTGGCATGAGACCAAGGAGTAGAACAAGATGGTTGGATAATACCCATGGGTCTCAGTTGATCTCTTAGTAATCCAGTCAGGAAGTTTAATGACAGTTGCTTCCGATAGGGCCCTATGGAGGGATTACCTGAGGACTCTGCCCCACAATCTTCTCAATAGTGGACAGAAACGGGACAAATGCATGGGAATAATTACCAAAAGTGCCTGATCAACTCTTAGCAATGTTACAAAATGTACCCTGTACAGCTGCATACATCTCAGCACATCATTCTAATTAGTAATGTTGCATTCCGGGAACATATATCCCACCCTCATTTTTTAATATTTCTTTTTATTTCATGCAAGGATTTCAAAACTTACAAATAATCCATTATTTCCAAATTTGGAACTGGTTTTAATACTGAAACATTTCTGCAATTCAGTCTAAGATATAAGAACTTTCCTCAAACACTCACCTTTTTATACGCCATTTCAAATAACTTGAGTGACGCTTGCTGCAATTCATTGGTGGCAGATTTAATGCTTTCTCCAGTTTCTTGGTCTTTGTTACCTAACACAGTCTTCAAATTGGTAATTTTCTCTCGTAATTTGTCACACTGCAATACAACACACCAAACGTTAGTTCACTCTAACAACATCACCTTATTTCTAAGGTCTTTGAGGGTTTCTTTAGCCAAACAAGTGATTTTAACCATATAGTACTTCAAACTGAACACATGTGGCCAAAATATTCTACCCATTTTATGTTCAAACTGGCCAAATCTGAACTCTCACACTTACCCTACAATGTCATTCTAAAAATAAACAATCACATCATTGAAATCTCAAAGCTATGAGATAATGCAGGATTAAATCAAAATGTGAATCAATAAGAATTACATTTGACAGAGAAACCTGAATGCTGCTAAAGGGTTAATAACCCAAATATTAATGAAATGGTTGTTTAACACTGTTCAGTCAGAACTAAACCTCTGTCAGCCTATGGCATGGAGCTAGGTAGCCCTACACCTAGATCTGATTCACTAATCCATATCTCCAAATGCTGGATTTTAACACCAAACCCCATTCCTTACTAAAGTTTCTTCTTAAGAGCTACGTATTATTTACAAGCAAATATCCTTCAACGCGTTAAACATAGGCAGAGGTATATCACCCAATAAGTTGATGTCAGCCTTGCAACTAAGAATAAAAGTTAGAAGTGGAGGCATGTGGCATGTAAGATTGATTTCAATTCCTGGACTGGGCAACACATTGTATTCTTGAGCAAAACACTTCATTTCACATTGCTCCAGTCCACTCAGATAGCAAAAGTGAATAACCCTGCAATGGACTGGCACCCCATCCAGGTGGGGAATCCCACCATGGAATCCAACCCTTATGAGTTGCCATGCAACTATTTATGAATCCCAGTTCAATTCCAATGCAAAGCAACTTGTGTAAGTGTCTTCTATTCTAATCTTTGGAAACAAACTCAGATGACACATTTTATACAGCGTCTACAAGCGTCCCTCTGAGAAAGAAAAATATGAACTGATTCAAAGTAGTGAGATTGATATATATTCAACTAAAACCCACAAGGTAGTGCCCCAGCATGGCCACAATTCAATGAAAAGAATATACTTGTTCCAGGACTTATCCACATTTTTTGTCTCTCTAGCGTGAATGAAGTTGATATTGGAAGCTACTTCTAGTCTTGGCACAAACTGAAATAATGTGTGAAGCAGCAGATCCCTTTTGATTCGTTTTCTACCAGAGAAACAGGATTAGTTCAACAGATTATAAAAACTAGGTTTATCTGCCATCAATACTGCAACGAAACAAACAGAATATGAAAGACGAGAAAAAACCTACTTCATCTTGAGGTAACTGTTCTTTGAATTCTTCCATCTTGGATTCAGTGTCATGGATGATTCCTTCAGCCTGGTTGACAGCTTCCACAATTTCCTACAAATAAAAATTTTTTTTAAATTGAGCAAATTTATTTAGTTAACCCTTTCCTTACAAATTTGAGGGAATAGGGTGGGGGTGAAACGAATGAACCCAGTAATAAAATGACTGCTGGTGTTTCAAACCTAAATTAACATGAAATTTTGAAAGAAAAATTTAGTTTTAATCACATTAAAAAGGGGAGTCTGTATGAAATAACCAAAGGTGTTATCAGGCAAGTTGGTATCAAAGGGGTTAAACACATGATAATCCAAGCCATTGAATCAACAGTGCTCCCTCTCCAATCAATACAGCCCCTCCTCTAGATGCTACTGAAAAGGTAGCCCCTACCAACAACATCCCTCTTTCAACACCCTGTCATGAAAACAAAAGTGAGTAGGACAGTTGATAATGTAATCTAGGAAACAGTGTTCCTGAAAACAAAACATTGAGTGCCATGTCCAATCAAGATTGACAACAGCTCTTGGGGATAATATAGGAGTTCAAATAAGTGTATCTAATCCACCAAAATGAATCCTTGCTCTGGGGGTCATTATTCCCATAACTCCTTGTATCAAACTTGTTGCTTAACCCCAGGTCAGTCTCCATTTTGCAGATCTACGATGAAAGACTTGAACAGCCGCTAAGAACTGGTCATTTATGGAATGGCTTCATTATCCAATGTGTCTTGCAGGCCATATGGTGTGTTTTTAAGGAGATTTGGCAGCAATTTTAAGCAATCCCAGAGGCTCTTTCGTTGGTTTGTTCCTCAGAGGCAATCAGCCATGCAGTGGAACCAATAATTCCATCCACCACATTTTGGTCTATTTGTGAATGAAGTAAACCAATAAAACAATGGTTAGTTGTTTGCAGGACACTTGGCTGCTATTTTTAGCAGGTCTAGTAGTCATGGAGAGGGTCATATTGAGTCACATTGTCATTTAGGTTCAGGTCAGGACTAGAAGTGTGATCAAACATATTCCATCCGTGACCATCCCATCTATTTCAAACAACCTATCTCTAGTATCTACCTCAATTAGCCAATTTATCTAGTATCTGCGTAAATTATGCCCACATATTATCATTTTCTCTTCAGGTAGGTAGGGCATGATAAAAGGCAGGGGAACCACTGCTGGCACATCAATTACTGTCACAATACCTTTTTCTTTCTGTCTTCTTCAGCAAACTTCTCTGCATTCTTAACCATATTTTCAATTTCATCTTTCGACAAACCACCAGATGACTGAATGACAACTGTAAACACAAACAACAAAATATCAGAAACAAACCACAAAAAAAAATAAAAATCATTAACACATCAGAAATTACAGTAATTAATCATCAATGGAAAGTGCAAAATCTCATTAGTACATTTGTAAAAACCTGATTTCACTCAGTATAAAGTTGAGTTACACTGTTCAACATGTATTTTATATGATATCCGAGCTCTGCAAATTTCTAGAAATTATTTCTCACCACCACCACACCACCACCACCACTCTCTTGGTTTTTCTGAAAATTTTCACTCTGGACGAAAAATGAATACTAGTTTCACATAGTATTTTAAATTCAAAAGATTTTTGAAAGACAGCAAAATGTACGGTGAACATAAAAACCACATGTGTATAATTATGAACCGGATATCTCTACCTGTGTGAGAAATATTTCCCAATGAACAGAGCAAAGTTATCCATAAATACACACATATACATTGTCTGTTGTCATCATTTAACGTATTTTCCATGCTGTCATGGGTTGGACAGTCAGTTCAACAGAAGCCCCACAAGCCAGAGAGGTTTGCATCAAACTCCAATGCCTGCTTTGGCAGGGTTTTCTACAGTTGGGTGCCCTTCATAACACCAACCACATCAGACTGAATTGGCTGCTTTTTCCATGGTATCAGTACTAGCGAGGTCACCAACTAACTCACAAAACACCCCCACCCTTCAACCGCATGGTGGCAGAGTTGTACTGAGGGAGGCGGTTTTATGCCACGTGATGAGAGGTAAAAAGTGAAAGAGAGAGAGAGAGAGAGAGAGACAAGAACAGGGGTCTTGCAAGGAAATATATGGCTACTGATTTTACAACTGGACACTTTTCCTTTCATTAAACCCCATTTTTCAAGAGGTTTTTGAAGGAGTTTTCACATCACCTGTCTTTGAAAACAGATATATTGGACAGGAAAATATCAATAGGAAAAGCACAGAATGTAAATCTTCACACAGATACATGTACACACATGCACATACATGTATACACACAACTACCTTTGTAGTTTCCATCTACTATAGTTCACTTATAAGGCACTGATTGGTCCAGAGTGACAGGTGCCATGCAGTGGGACTGAACCCAAAACCACATGATTTAGACTCAAACTTCTTAGCCACAGTGGCACTGTGTGTGTGTAAAAGATGAAGTACAAGTAAGAGCAATTGCAATTTGTATGTCATCGAAGCCAACTGTGCCCTCCACTGAAGTAACATCAGTGTCTGGGAGGAGAAGCTTTAGTCTTGTCATAAGAGACCCTGGTAAGGAATTACATCTAAGGGGGGGAATCACAAAAGACGGCCATACTCAATAGCGAGTTGACAGACACCATGTGTCTGTGTGTGTTAATTTAATAATGGAATGAAATAAAGACGATTTCAACAGAAACATTTTAACAAAACAGTTCAAACTGAAACATATCAATGGAACAATACATGATATTGTTTGGGAGTATTTAAAACTGTTTCTCATTCATTCCAGATAAACTTACTCAAATTTATTCCTTTCAAAGAGCTTTTAAAAAATAAATATTGCAGACCCCAGTCATTTGGAAAACATACAACACGTTTCCTGGTAAAATAATATTAAACATGCTATAAATCTTGTTAGGTTTCCTAAAACCAACACCATATATATATATATATATATATATATATATATATAATAATAATAATAATAATAATATTATTAGGGATAGAAAATCCAAATTTACGGGTAAAAACTCAAATTCAATTTATTAAAAATTAAAATTAAATTAAGTTTCACAGTATAAAATATAAATATATAGTTTTAGGGAAAAGAACCAAGGTTCATGAACTCATCGATATGTGATAGTGGATTTTCATTGATGAGTTCATGAACTTTGGATCTTTTGCCTGAAACATATATATACACACACACACACGAGGGTGAGTCAAAAAGTAATGCCATTTTGTTTAGGACAGGTATAATTACCAACACAGAAACATGTATCATACATCAAAATGAAGCTGGTCCTCTGTGGATCACATCCCTACTTCTCAACATAGTCACCGTTTCTCTCAATAGCGATGTTCCACCTTCAAATGAGAGCATGTATCCCTGTCCTGTAAAATTCTGTTGACTGTTCTTTGAGCCACTTCTTCACTACAGTTTTCACTTCCTCATCACTGGAATAATGTTTGCCTCTCAAACCCTCTTTCGTGGGACCGAAGAAATGATAGTCCACCCTGAGTAATTGCTAATGGTACATGCCTGAGATATATATATATACACACACATAGCGAGAGAGAGAGAGAGAGAGAGAGAGAGAGATACTTACTCTGTTGTTCTTTGCCAGTGCCTTTATCTCGTGCCGATACATTCACAATTCCGTTCGCATCAATATCAAAAGTAACTTCAATTTGTGGAACACCACGAGGTGCTGGGGGTATACCGATCTTGAAAGGAGAAGACAACAAAGCATTAGTGTTATATAACAACCAACTGACCAACCACAGACTACAGCCAAACAGCATTAATAGCAGCAGGAACAACAATCCCACAATGCTCTCAACGGAATTGGCGAAACATCTTTGAAAAACAAGTGAACTGCATTGGCCTAACCCTTTAGTATTCAAACCAGTCGTATCTGGCCAAAACATTTTAATGGGTTTATGTTCAAACTGGTCAGATCCAGCCTCTCACACTTCCTTTGTAATATTGTTCTAAAAATAAACAATTATGTCATTGAAATCTCAAAGTTACAAGATAATGCATGACTAATTCAAACGAATTTGAATAAATAAGTATTACATTTAACAGAGTAATCTGAATGCTAAAGGGTTCAGAAAAACCAAACTACGGATAATGAATCTCTCATCCACAGCATATAGACAATAGTGTATATACAACAAATGACAACACCATATACAAAAGGAACAGGATCACCTGATGAACAAGAGTGTGTATTGTTTACACAGAGGCCTGGGTTGGTGCGTTGCAGATGACCAGTCACCGAAAGCAGATCGCGGTCTTGGCAAAATCATCAGAGCGCAAAATGTTTTCGGCAACCAGCCTCCACTAACGTCGTGTTGATGGTACAACAGTAAATTACAGACACTACAACATCAACCACAACTACTGCCCCCATAACGATGGCTTAAAACGGTGGAATGATAATGAAAAACAGCCAGCAGCAGAAAGAACAACAAAAAAAAAAAACATGAAATACAAACAAATGAAAATGTATCCATCAAATCATACAAGTGGTCAGAGGATACACAAGAGAAGCAAAATATGGATAAACGATGTGAAGTTTATCTAAGATACTAGGGAGCATATGTAAGTCTATATATGTGGATACACTTTACATTTACAATGTATTGAAATGCTTATATTCAGCCGGGTAAGTTTCACATTATATATTATTTAACGTGGGGATTTATAAATCCAAACGGGATCCTCAATGAGCACTCCTGCTAATACTGGCCAACAGATTCTAAGTAGAGTTTACAACTCTATACAAAGTGAAATTCTAGGGATAAATTAATTACAGAGTAGAATATAATAACCTGAATTAGCCCTTTAGCATTCAGATTATTTTATCAAATATAATGCTTATTTAATCACATTGTTTTGAATTAATCGTGTTATCTTGTAGTCTTGAGATTTTGATTATGTGACTGTATACTTTTTAGGCTAACATTGTATGGCAGATGTGAGAGGCAAGATTTAGATTGAACATAAAACAGAATATTTGGACTGGGTATGGGTGGTTTAACCGTTTGGCATTTAAGCTGGCCGTATCAGGCCCATATATTCCACATGTTTTATGTTCAAACTGGCCAGATTCAGTCTCTCACACATATTCTACAATATCATTCTTGAAATATACAGTCAACATCATTGAAATATTGAAGCTACGAGATAATTCAAACCAATTTCAATAAATAAGCATTATGTTTGACCAAATAATCAGAATGCTAAAGGGTTAAATGCTAGACAGTTAATAAATTTTAAAATATATAAGTGAAGGCACGTTTCAAATTGATAGCCATTTTTGGTAGATGAAATTTTTGCACAAGAGTAAAATTTATCAACGAGACATCCATAAGCTAAGTAACTTTTCCTAATAATTTCTTTAACTTTGGATAAAGCCATGTAGTGCTGCTGGCATGGAATAAAGTTATAAACAGGCTTACATGAATGAGGCAGCACTGCACAAGAGACAATGTAACACAAACAAGTAAACATAAAAGAATGTAACACAAACAGGTAAACATAAACAAATGTTAACAGACAGGTGTAACACAGACAGGTGTAACACAGACGTGTAACCGAGACTCACCAACTGAAATTGTCCAAGAATTTTGTTGTCTCTCGCCATTTCACGTTCACCTTGGTGGACTTTAATTTCAACTTGAGTTTGACCATCAGCAGCAGTAGAAAATACCTGACAGGTAAAAATAATCCATTTGAAAATGATGTAAGAAAACTGGAAATTTCTGCATGGGGAAAAGATTGAATTGATTTAATAAAACCCACCAAAAAATAGCAATACTAGTTTTATGACCCTGGAGGGAACAAAAAGGGGAAGTTAATACAATACCATATTTCTGAGGGGAATTTATATTAGTTGGACTGGTGCCCTCATCCTCACTGTCGCTTTCACTACATTCTGGCTGTTCTATGCTCCAGCCTTCTTCAGGTTTCTTATGTTGAACTCGATTGCTGTATTGGAATTTTGATACAGCAACCAAGTTCTACACAAGAAACCTGAAGATGGCTGGAGCATACAACAGCTGAAATGTAGTGAAAGCAACAATGAAGCTGAGCAGAAGTGAAAGTGAGCTTAGATGGAGTGCATCATCAACCCAACAGCAGAGAGAGAGATGAAACTATTACAAACTGTTATTTCTGGCTGACTCTACCAATTACACGGGTCAAGAAGGGCTTGTAAAGGACGTGGGAAAATGCCCTTCATCCAACATCATTAAACGTCCATTTTCTATACTGGCATGGCTTGGCTGGTTTGACATGAACCAGGAAGTCAGAAGACTGCACCAAACTCTGCTGTCTGACCTGGCAAGGCTTCTGTGGCTGGATGCCGTTCTTGATGCCAATCCAAGAAACATGCACACATTCAAGAGATAATACAAGCTAAAGTGAACTGCCTTATAATGTGCAGAGAGATGACTAAACATTCATGATTTAGTATGGTAAATATGACAAAATAGAGAAGACCTCAGAAGGCTTTGGAATTCTACCTCTTCTCTAAACAAGTCAATGAAACAAAGCACAGAATGGAATATATATGAAGTGATTGTAGAAAGTACTTCTTTGAATAACAATCAGTTTATCTCCCATCTTACTTGTGTAATTTCGTTAATTGCAGTCAAAAACAGACATCTGAAGGAGAAAAGTTCTGTATAGTGTCCCTTCAAGGTAACTGCTAAATAAATAAAAATATAACCAACAAAGAATGTGCCAATAAGGGAGCTTCTACTCAGTTGCCTGATCTGCTTGGAATAGAAACCAAAATTTCTGCCTTAAAAAATTAGGGAAGGACACATTAGATAACAAAGGCCAAGATACTCCTAAAAAGCTGGATGGTCACAGCTGGACTGTCCCTGATCATAGGTCTGCTAACCGTTCTAATGGTGCCTTGTAAATACTTACCTGGCTCTTCTTTGTTGGAATGGTTGTATTCCTGTTGATGAGTTTGGTAAATACACCGCCAAGAGTTTCAATGCCGAGAGAAAGAGGTGTGACATCCAACAACAGAACATCAGTAACATCTCCTGCCAACACACCACCCTGGAATGAAGAATAGAAAATAATAATAATAATAATACACATTCCTGCAAGTGTTCAAGAATTCCACTCTAAGATTAAATCAAGTTCAAACTAGAAACTCAAATAGGTGAAAAGCGAATACTGAGAGAAGGAATCTTTGATGCTTTTGAGATTGGAGTTCTAAATTCTTCTTAATTTTTTTTTTTTTTGTTGATTTTTTGAAATTGTAAAGGTAGTTTATGGATACCTTGTACATCTACCAATGAGTATATTGGTTATGGGCTACCATTGGTCAGATTTTGTACCTAACCAATGCCTCTACTCAGAAACTAGGATGCATCTGGTTACTCACATGATTCAGAAGCACCAACTCAGACTGGCCATGAAAACCAAAAAGGAAATCAATTATATACCACCATTGCTGTTTAACTGTCTACTTTTCCAGGCTGATATTAATCAATCATATGGAATCCAGAGAGCCAGAGTTCTATGGATGGATGATCTTCATCCATTTTCAGGCAATGTAATGCTTTGCTTTCGTCTGGTCAAGTTTTCACAGAACATGTATGATGGCAAAGTTTTGTTTACAATTATCATGCTATGTCCAGACACGAAAACAGACAGACACATAAAGCGAATGATAGGCTTTTTGCAGTTTCCATCAACTAAATTTATTCACAAGGTTTTGAGCAGTCTAGGACTATAGAAGACACTTATCCAAAGTGTTTGAAACCATGTAAAATGCCCATGCTGCACCATGTCAAAAGCTCCCATGCTGGTGCCACATAAAATACACCCTGTACACTCCATAAACTGGTTGGTGTTAGGAAGGGCATTCAGCCCTAGAAACCTTGCCAAAACAGATAATTGGAGCCTGGCGCAGCTCATGGCCTAGCCTGCTCCTCTCAAACCATTCAACCAGCATGAAAAATGGATGGTAATGATGTTTTCTTGTT
Organism: Octopus bimaculoides; assembly: GCF_001194135.2. Taxonomy (NCBI): domain Eukaryota; kingdom Metazoa; phylum Mollusca; class Cephalopoda; order Octopoda; family Octopodidae; genus Octopus; species Octopus bimaculoides. Next base: position 25,316,502 of record NC_069002.1, read on the forward strand.
TTAACATCATGTACTAATTGTACACAAACTTCACTGTCATATATGCAATGATGTCTGCAGTATCCCATGGAAACATGAAGGGGAAAAAGATTACCTTCCTTAGAAACAGGAAGAGCAACTGGCCAGTGAAATTCTGCCTCAGTATACTTATCTGGAGCATGGAAAAGTAGACATTAAAACAATGAAGATGTATTAAGTTTATGTTCACCAACTGAAATTTCCTGACATCATGTTTCAATGAGATTCTAATTTAGATATGAATATTTAGTACAGATGGTTGTAGGTAGTTTGGAATTAAAAGGGTTAAGAAACTGAAGGCGGATTGGGCTGATGCTCACCTGAATGGCAGCTCCAATAGCAACAGCTTCATCAGGGTTCACAGATTTACTAGGACTTTTACCAAACAGATCTTTGACAACTTCTTGAACCTATGAAAAGAAAAAAAGTGGATAATTATATTATTAAAGCTCAGAGATTATTATTATTAAGCACCCACTACACTCTCTGAGTGGTTGGCGTTAGGAAGGGCATCCAGCTGTAGAAACTCTGCCAAATCAGATTGGAGCCTGGTGTAGCCATCCGGTTGCACCAGTCCTCAGTCAAATCGTCCAACCCATGCTAGCATGGAAAGCGGACGTTAAACGATGATGATGATGATCAATGAAGGGAACTGGCAGAATTATTAGCATCGTGCACCTTTTTGGAATAGCCTGAGCAGTTGTGGATTTGACATCACAAAAGCAACATTGCTTTCTTCAACGTCACATTTTTTTCTTTTTCTACTCTAGGCACAAGCTGCAAGATTTTTAGGAAGGGGGCCAGTCAATTAGATCAACTCCAGTACTCAACTGGTACTTAATTTATCAACCCCAAAAAGATAAAAGGCAAAGTCAACCTCGGCAGAATTTGAACTCAGAACGTAAAGACAGACAAAATACCACTAAGCATTTCATCCGGCGTGCTAATGTTTCTGGCTGCTTGCCACCTGTCACATTTTCTGAGCCCCCCCCACAAACTTAAACCCAACTCATTTGATCAACATCAGTTTCCACTCTGCATCATATAGACTTCAGTGTATATAGGGAGTCGTGTAATTTTTTCCTCTCTCGCATACACATATATTTGGTTCCCATTCATATGTAAGATTAATCCTCGTTACGACTTGCTAGCACTCATTACACTACTAATTAATTTCAATGTTTTTGTTTTATAAACTTGCCTTCTAAATATTCTTTATTCACGCCTCTTTACGAAATCACTGAAAATGGATTCTTTCTATGGATTGTCTCTAAAAAAACTGCTAACTACACATGTTATGTTACAACTTGAACTTCATGTTACATATGGGAGACATTCCTTCCAACTTACATTAGTGACTCACATGTAACATTGGAAATTCCACAGAATAAGTCAGCACATTTGAAACATTATATTAATATATTGAACACAAGCTAGGAGTTTCAAAAGATTCTTTTGATATCCTGCCATTTAATAAGGTTTTGCTTATCGACCTCCTTTTAATACATTTGACAGATTTGATGTGTTTTTAAAAAGATAAAACTTATTCATATATATTGATTAAATGTTTATTGTAGGAAAGATTGTTTGCCAACATAACATGGCAGTCCTGGTTTAGGACGAATGTTACTGTAATTTAGTCCCAGGAGACATTGTCTCCAGCTGGCTATACAACACGATCTGTGTCCTTATATTATCGAACAAAAGAATCTAGCCAGATGCAATTATTGTGGAGGCTGACACATCCTACATGTGATACATGTTCAGTTTTTGAAAAATAATCCTTTCCAGCTGTCATCTACCTTAGCACTTCTTCCAGCTCTTTATATTCAAATCACTGAGGTCAGATTTGCATTTCATCCTTTTTGGGGGTCAATAAAATAAGTACTCAACTACTGACCCCCTCCCCCACTTCCTGCCAAAAAAAATTACCAGCCTACTGCCAAAATTTGAAACAAACTATTTTATTCTCATTAAAAAAGAGGGGGGGGTTGTATTTTTGGGGGTTGAGAACTACTAACAATAAGTCCCAGTACACCTTCAGTGAAAGGAGAGGATTGATTTAGGCCAGAGGGACAGCAACTAGTGAGCTATGGAGGCCCTTTTATAGGGTTGAGTCAGTGACCAGTAGGCTCTCCTTCCCATTTGATTTCAATCTAGAAAACATTCATCTTGAATTTCTGCAAACCAGTGACTTTAGGGGAAAAATAAAGAAAAAAGACAAAGCTGCAAGTTTCTTTATCATTCTGGTAGTCTTGAGATGACCTAAAGCATTGTCCACCAGTGTGTCGGTAGTTCATTGCAGTTGTCAGAGAATTAAACTGAAGGTGGCTAAAGAGAAGCAAACAAAAGTGCAGAAGACGACTTACTTTTGGCATACGGGTCATTCCGCCAACTAGAATAACATCACCAATGTCAGATTTCTTTATTTCTGCATCTTGAAGAGCTTTCTGACATGGAGCCATGGTTCTTTTCACCAAGTTTTCCACAAGGGATTCAAATTTGGCTCTTGATAATTTCAAATTCATGTGTTTTGGACCAGAAGAATCCATGGTAAGATATGGAAGGTTAATTTCAGTCTGAAATAAATCAAAAATCATAATAAATTACAATTTACAGGAAAACCTTTTGAATAATCTTGCATTTTCATTACTTTCGGGGTATCCCCCTGACAAGAAACAATATTTATGAAGTTCAATTCACAAGCACGTGATTTCAGGTTCAGTTCCACTGCACAGCACCTTGGGCAAGTGTCTTTTTACTATTACACCTGGGCCATCTAGTGTCTTGTGAATGAATTTGGTAGATAGAAACAGTGTAAAGCCTGCCATATATCTGTTGTGTTCTTGAGAAAGATGATTCATTTCATGTCAGCTGGCAAAAATGAGTTGTACTTGTAATTCAAAGGGGCCAGCCTTGTCACACTGTGTCATGCTAAATCTCCCTGAGAACTACATTTAAGGGTACACGTGTCTGTGGAGTGCTCAGCCACTTGCATGTTAATTACACAAGCAGGCTGTTCTGTTGATTGGATCAACTGAAACCCTCATCCTTTTAACTGACAGAGTGCCATATCAATGACGTTTTAGTTCAAACATAAATACATAATACATACAGAGAAATATCTTAAAATGATGGTTTAGTCGTGACATAAAATGCAGCTCATACCTGCAGGGAGGAACTCAGTTCAATCTTGGCCTTTTCTGATGCTTCCCGAAGTCTTTGCAATGCCATGATGTCTTTGGACACATCTACTCCTTGCTGAAATAGTGACAGAAAATTAAGTTACATTAAAATATTTTATTTGAAGTATTTACATCATTAATTTAGTTTAGCTCTTGTTGTTCAAACATTAGCAATCCTTAATTGCTAATGTATATATCAATATGCTACGGCCACTGTCATATGATCAGATGATGGGAGAGGTCGAGAGAGAAGAGTGTTAGCGGTAAGAGATAGGAGAAAGGGACTTCTACTGTAATGTGATTAAATAGTTAAATGTGATTAAGTAAGAGAGAGAGATGGAGAAACAGACCTAGAATGTGTTTAGTTCAGGGGTACGCGGTACAGTTGAAAGGAGAGGAAAAGAGAGAGGGACGAGTGTGTATTTACTGAATGGAATGTGGGGCAGGAAAACATTAGAATAGTCAATTGATATTTATTTCTCAATGTGAGGTGAAACACAATAGATAACACAACAAAGTAGAAAATGTAAGAATAAAGTTTCCAGGGATGTTGTTTCTTGAGATTGCATCTTCAATACTAACTGGGTGGACATTTTACATCATCTCAAGAATCACAGGTTTCAGGAAAATACAGAATTTCTAAAACCACTGTAGCCATTATACTACATAGCGTTGTAGACTGCTTCAGCATAAATAATGTCTGTTAGAGAGACTAATGCACCTATACTGCATTACACAATACTAAAGACAGTACCAACAACTGTAGCACGTACATGTCATCACATGATGTTAGTAAGCAGACCAACAACTGCAGCCACTAAACTAGATTATGTTGCAGACAATATTTTGGAGCCATTACATTAAAGAATTTAGTAAGCAGTCAACACCAGTGAGTGTAAACAACAAGATTTTTGTTTTGAAGTAAACTTTTTAATAGTTGTAAGAGATGGACAATACAAAGTCACCAAACCACGACACCAATCACTGCCTCAAATACATTCTTTTCCACTCTAGGCACATATCTCGAAATTTTGGGGGAGGAGGCCAGTCGATTAGATCGACCCTAGTACGCAAACTGGACTTAATTTATCGACCCCGAAAGGATGAAAGGCAAAGTCGACCTCGGCAGAATTTGAACTCAGAACGTAATGACAGACAAAATACCGCTCACCATTTTACCTGGCGTGCTAACGTTTCCGCCAGCTGGCCACCTTATCACTACCTCAAATATATTACAGGTAGTTGTAGTGGTGGTGGTGGTGGTGGTGGTGGTAGACAATGAGATTAGTGGTGGCCATCTTACAATTTTCTTGATCAAGATTGTAAGAAGCTTCTGTTTGTCTCTCAATAATTGGATACAAGAGTTGCAGTCAGTATGAAGCAGAACAGACTGTCGACATGAACTATGCTCTTTAACTTTTAAACAGTGAGAAAGGGTTGCATAATTGTGTCCCAAACAGGAGAAACAAGAATATTTCTTTGTCTTAAGGGTAATTTTTATACTTATTTTCACTTCCACCCTTTAGCATTTAAACTGGCCGTGTCTGGCCCAAATATTCTACCCATTCTATGTTCAAAGTGGCTATAATTAGCCTCGCACACCTACCCTACATTGGTATTCTAAAAATATGCAATCACATCATTGAAACCTCAAAGCTATGAGATAATGCATGATTAACACAAAATGGTATGAACAAATAAGTATAACATTTGACAGAGTAATCTGAACACTAAAGGGTTAAATGAGTACAAAAACTATGAAAATTGATATCTTGACTATCTTAGATAATAAAAATAAAGACAAAAGGGCAAGAAAATCACTTAAGCAAAAATTCATTTGAGATTCCTGCAATGTGGTCATTTAATTGTACAAATGAAGAAAAATCAGAGCAATTTTTCTCCTTTCAGAGCTGAAACACCACTTCCTTGTGTGCTATCAAGAGAATCATCCTCAACCTCATTTTATGATGAAGGAAATTCAGAAGAAAAAAACTTCTTTATTGCTGTATAAATCTTTCCTTTGCAACTTGATTCCTCCCATCGATAAGGGTCATTTGTGCTTCGGCACATTTGATGGACAAGACACTCAGGCATCAGCTGATGATGACCATATCTATGTAAAATTTTTGAAACATTAATTGACGACGTCCACTGTTTAAGGGTTAAAAGACATTAAAATTTCTTACAGACATGCTGGTGGTGGTTTACAGAGTAGCTCTCATCTGCTCTGCTTACACAGATAAAACATTAAACAAGGATATCTAATCATGACAGTTGAAGCTTTCTTGCCAGATACACTACACTAAAATGTAGGAGATATCATACGAGGATCCCTACATTTATAGCTATCAAAGGGGTTTGTTAAAAATTTAGTTTCTAATTGTAATGACAGTAGCAATACTAATGGTGAAGGTTGTGAAAAGCATTGAATTAGTGTCAACCCGTTGGAACCCTATTTGAGGGCAAATATCCTAACAGCTGTATTCAAAAAGGTAAGCAATATCATCATCATCGTTTAACGTCCGCTTTCCATGCTAGCATGGGTTGGACGATTTGACTGAGGACTGGTGAAACCGGATGGCAACACCAGGCTCCAATCTAAATTTGGCAGAGTTTCTACAGCTGGATGCCCTTCCTAACACCAACCACTCAGAGAGTGTAGTAGGTGCTTTTACGTGTCACCTGCACGAAGGCCAGTCAGGCGATACTGGCAACGGCCACAAGCCAGTCCAGGGGCACTGGCAACGATCTCGCTCGAAAATCCTACGAAGGCCAGTCAGGCAGTACTGGCAACGGCCATGCTCAAAATGGTGCATCTTATGTGCCACCCGCACAAGAGCCAGTCCAGGGGCACTGGCAACGATCTTACTTGGCTTGCTGGGTCTTCTCACCCACAGCACATATATTATTTAACCCTTTTGTTACCATGTTTCTCTTGAAATACACTTTATTTCAATTAATTTTGAAAATTATGAAGAATTTACTAAAACATCTTTGTCATTACTAAGCTGGTAATTGGGACATAAATCAACATAGAAGCTTAGTGAGAAATTTTTATTTAGATCATCTTAAAATGGGAAGCTTGTATCAGAAGCAAGGCCAGTCTTGGGCAGGTTGGAATCAAAAGGGTTAATCTTTAGCAAACTGACCATATCCAACCCAAATATTTTGTTTTATATTAAAACAGAATCAGATCTGGCTTCTCACACCAACCCTACCATGTCATTTTAAAACTAACTAATCACATCTCGAAGCCACAAGACAGCACAAGATTAATTCACAACAGTGTGAATAAATAATTATTACATTTAACAGTAATCTAAATACTAAAAGGTTTCACAATAAAGAGCTCTTTGTACAAGACTAACATCATACAACATGGCTAATTGCAGCACCATTTCAGGTGCACAAGGCTAATAATATATATTTGCATACTTACGTCTCTGAGGAATTCTTTAAATAAGAATGTCATGAGTGTATTATCAAAGTCCTCCCCTCCAAGGAACGTGTCACCGTTTGTGGATTTCACCTCAAACACACCTTTCTGAATTTCTAGAATGGAGATGTCAAAAGTTCCACCGCCAAGATCATAAACAGCAATCCTAAAATACAGAAAAATATTTCCAATAATTTTAGGTTAGAGTTCAATAACAAAACATTGATTTTTCATGTTGAATGAGGAAAAAAGCCAACAGATCATATATTCCATCACTTTCAGTTGTAAAATTCCTACCTATTTTTCTACTCTTCCCAACATTTGGCAAAAGAAAATTAGCAGCGAATATGATACATGTGAAGGTGTCTATTCTAAATAATCACCTGTAGGCCAGGGAGAAAACTTTTGCCCTTGGGGGACAGAGTCACAGATTATGTAGGGTTCTTTTAATGGACTCCAAACAGGGAAATCTCAAGTTGGAATCTTGCTGGTTTTTGTTTTTGTTATCCCTTTTTACACATCATATGCTAACCACCCCTTCACAATTGTATACCTTTCCTTAAATCCCTTGTGAATAAAGACATCATCATCATCATGTCAAAATGCTTAGTACCATTTCTTCCAGCTCTACACTGTGCACTCCAGGGCGATAAAGTACTAGTCAAGTACTGGAGTCAATGCAATCAACCCCCTTAAAACTGCTGACCTTCTGCCCAAATTTTAAACAATTATTATTATCATCAAGGAGGTGAGCTGGCAGAATTGTTAGCATGCCGGACAAAATGCTTATTGGCATTTTGTCTATCTACATGTTCCGAGTTCAAATTCCACCAAGGTCAACTTTTCCCCCTCCCCTGAACTTGCAGGCCTTGTGCCAAGATTTGAAACCATTATTATTATTAAGGTTGTGAGCAGGTAGAAGCATTAGTGTGAGGGACAAAATGCTTATTGGCATTTCTTCCAGATTTTTACATTCTAAAATCAACTTTATCTTTAATTCTGTCAGAGATGATGTAATTGACTTTCTCTCTACCCCATCAAAATTGCTGGCTTTCTGCCCAAATTATAAAGAATTATTATTATTGTAATAATAATAATAATAATAATAATAATAATAATAATAATAATACAAGAAGTAAAAACTTACACTTTATCCTCAGTTTTGTCCATTCCATAAGCTAAGGCTGCAGCTGTTGGTTCATTTATCACACGCAGCACATTTAAACCAGCAATTTGGCCTGCATCTTTGGTAGCCTGGAAACAAAAGAGAAACATCAAAACACTGAAAGCAGCAGAAGAGTATTCTAATACCATTTAATTCGGAGCAAATAATTCCACAAGAAAATAATCTGTAAAGATATTATTGATTCTGTTATTATCTAGTGTAACAATTTTAAAATGATAACAATCAATAATCTAGGTGATTGCAGGCTCCAAAATAAGCATTAAAGAGCTGCAGGATTAAAATTAAGCTAAGGACATATTGAGTATGTTTACCTGCTGGAAATAACAGTCAAAACTCTTTATTTAAATACCATTTAATACAAAATCTCTTCTTTCTTCAAGTATCATGCCAAGCAATAATTAATAAGAAATGCAAACTAAAATATGGATAAAGAAATTCTTCATAACAAATCCAGACATTGCCACAACATTATTCGTAGTGTACTATATTCTATACACGCATACATGTATAAAACATATACACACACTACATCACTGCTGTAGAATTATTAGCCATTATTAGTACTAGTATTATTTTAATATATGTGAATATATCTATATACACACATACACACTATATTACTGCTACAACAGTAATCATCATCATTTAACGTCCGTTGTCCATGCTGGCATGGGTTGAACGGTTTGACCGGGGCTGGTAAGGTGTAAGGCTGCGCCAGGAGCATGTCTGATTGGGCATGGTTTTTTTTTTTTTTTTTTTTACAGCTGGATGGCTTTTTAATGTCAACTACTCCAAGAGTGTAATGGGTGCTGTCACGTACCACTGGCACAGGTGCCATTTTTGCATGACACCGGTATCTGCCACGACTGCAATTTTGCTTGGCTTGAAGGGTCTTCTCAAGCACATGATGCCAAAGATCTTTGGTCATTGACTCTGTGAAGCCCAACACTTGAAAGGAACTTAGCTACTTTGCCTCCATGAGGCTCCACGCTCAAAAGGAACTCAGCCACCTTGCCAAAGGTTGATTTTTTTTTTTTTGTATGTGCCACCAGCACAGGTGCACTTGGCCCGATGGGTTCTCTTAAGCAGAGCACATCGCCAAAGGTCTCAGTCACTAGTCATTGCATCTGTGAGGCTCCAAGTTCGAAGGTCATGCTTCACTGCTTCATCTCATGTTTCCTTGGGTCTGTCTCTACCACAGGTCCCATCCACTGTTAAAGATCAGCACTTCTTTACACAACTCATCCATACACCAATAACATTACAACAGTAGAAAAACACTTACCTGTCTCTGAGAATCATTGAAATAAGCAGGTACTGTGACGACGGCATTTTTAACTGAGGTTCCAAGATAATTCTCTGAAGACAGAAATAAAACATTTAAATAATTCACGAACAGAACAAGTTTATGGAATCAGATCTACTAAAATCCACTATGATATGCAGTTTATTTGTATGATATATTTAAACTGTTTATATCTGACCCAGATATTCTGATTATTTAATGATGAAACTGGCTAGATCTGGCCTCTCACCCCTACCCTACACTATCATTCTAAGAATAAAGTCACATCTTCAAAATCTCAAAGCTACAGAATAATGCACGATTAATTCAAAGCAATGTGAATAAATAAGCATTACATTTGGCAGAATAATCTGAATGCTAACGATTAAACATAACTCTATACCTGTTGCTCATGAGGATAGCAGGGAGAGGAGTGGGTCTGCAATAACCAAAGGTGGGGAAGGGGTTAAATCTAATTAAAACCTTCGTAAATGATTACACAAGGACAGAAGGTTAACAGTATTACCTTAAAGCCTCTATCATTGACCTTGATGTATGTTTTTTTTCCATACTGGCAGACAGTAGCTGAGTGTTACTAAGGTAGTATTCTACAAATTACATACCATTCTTGATGCCAATCCCTACTTGTTTTTTGAGTTAAGCTACTTCATCTCCGTACTACACAAAAGATATCACCGAAAACTCAAAGAATAACGCCAGTGGCCAGTATTCTCCAAACGCACTCCAATTGGCAGACCACATATATACGGCTAAGATAGCGTCAACATTATTATACTTCACCGATAGAAACATGGCTGTGTGGTAAGGAATTTGCTTCGGAACTATTTGATTTTAAGTTCACTTCTACAGCATGACCCATAGGCAAGTGCCTTCATGCTGGCCGAAGCCTTATAAGTGGATTTGGGAGATAGAAACTGAAAGAGGTCTCCCATATGCATATGTGTGTGTGTGTGTGTGTATGTGTGTGTGTATGCATATTATATATGTTTTTATATGTGGGTGTAGCATTGTGTGATAGTTGCAAAAGAACGTTACCATCATTCATACAAGTAGTGTTCTTCGTTTCAAATATTCTGAGAAAGCGTTTGGACATAGGAGTGAAATATTACTTTATTTGGAAACATATGGGGCGACGACTAAGACATCTGGCCACAAAATGTCTGTCTGACCCATGAAAGCATGGAAAAGTGGACATAAAGACAATGAAGAGAACAAGTAACAGAACTATATCTATGGACTAAATTCTACTTCCCATTAAGCCATTTATCGAAGAAGAGGATTTAGAAGGAGTTGTTACCTGCTGTTTCCTTCATTTTCATCAAAACAAAGGCTCCTATTTGGCTTGGTGAGAACATTTTGCCATTAATTTCAACCCAAGCATCTCCATTCGAAGCTTTCACTATTTTGTAAGAAACAGAAGACCTACAAAAGATAAAAAAGATAATTTTATTAATCAGTTGATTGATTAGAAATTACAAATGACAAAACATTGAAAAAGCTTATACATAGCTGCTCGACTTACTCCAAAGTAACGGTTATTCCTTCTACAACAGCAATTCTTAGAGACAAAGACCATATTGTTGACTAAGGGAGCAAATTGATGAAGTCATCAGTATTGGATTATCTCAGAGTCTTTATTCCAGCTCTCTACATTCTGAGTTCAAATCCCACCAGGATCGACTTTGATCTTTTTTTTTTTCAAGGTCAATAAACAAAAAATACCAAAGCAAAACAGTGGATCAATGGAACTGATATAGCACCAGATAAAATGGTATCTGTTCTGATTTTTTGTGCCCTGATAGCAGCACCTGTACCAAATTGTATTGACCCAAGTTAGCAGCCTTTCTCTTTAAGTTGTGGAGAAGGAAAAACTTGCATGCATCAACAACTGGCAGTATTCTTGAAAAAAAAAAGTTTTACGCAGGCCTACACATAGATGGGTAGATACCTGGTCAATACTGACCAAAGGAGACCTTACAGTAAGAATGGGATAGCAAACGACAGAAAAATTAGTCAGGTGATTCCAGGACATAAGTCTGTTCAGACAAAGAGACAGAGCCAAACCATAATGGCCACTCAATAGATTCTTCATGAAATTTTACAGCTCAAAGACTGAGACCAATATTGTTTTACAGCTGTTTCATTATGATTGCAGGAATTGATTGGATTTCCAAGTGTCTCAGCATTTTTTGGCAGTACCTAGAACTTGTTGGTTGGAGCTGGCTCAATTCATCCTGAGTGAATGCCACTGGAAGTACAAGTGCTGAGAATTTTGAGATTTTTTTAAAACCATATTCCTGTAGAAATTACACTACCTTTGTTCCAATTAATTTTGAAAAGAATGAAAAATTCAGTAAGATAACTGTTGTTACTAAGCTGATGTTTAGAACATAAATTAAAAAGAAATTTTGATGAACGGTTTTAGTTCAGACCCCTTTAAAACAAGAATGTTGTATTATAGAACCAGGCCACAGTCTCAGACATGCTGGTATTAAAGGAGGTTAATCTAAAAATAGAAATAGAATTTTAAAATAAAATCAAAAATACTCACAAATCTTTCTGTACATTTTTATCATCAAATCGTCTACCGATGAGCCTCTTTGTTGCGGAAACTGTATTTCTGGCATTAGTGACAGCCTGGCGCTTGGCAGGCATTCCAGCCAAACGTTCACCATCTTTTGTGAAAGCTACAACAGATGGAGTTGTCCGTGAGCCTTCTGCATTTTCCAAGACTTTTGGTGTCTTTCCTTCCATAATAGAGACACATGAGTTTGTGGTCCCCAAATCAATACCAATGACATGGCCTTTAACCTTGTCTGACCTAAAACAAGAAAAAGAAAAGAAAATAGTGTATTAGAGAAATTATGTCAAAGAATATAGAAGACAAAAAATTAATTCAGACGAAATTATTTTTGTCAAACAATCTGAAGAAATAATGACCTGTGTGTTTTTGACAGCACTGAAAGTGGTTTAGGTGTAACTTGGTTGGAATCATGATCGTTCTTTGACTGCCAATGTAAGAAGTCAGGAGATATAAAGTCCTTTTTTTCTTTTCTTACACAAAAGAACCCATTTGCAGAGTGAATATAGGTGTGTGATCAGACGTAGTCTTTGGTGAATGAACATCAAGATAAACCAAATATAGAGATTCAAGCACGAAGCTTTCTATATAATCATCCGGTGCTAAGAGACATTTTAGCACATTTGCCAATACATTGCCTCTCGCAATACAATCAATAACGAAATATACAAAGGTTGAGTACATCTGGCTTTATAGATCAAGTAGATTGTATCTATGCATGTTGTAGAATGCAACTGTCTCAAAGACTCCTGTCCAATCTATACCAGCCTGGAGAGAAACAGGTATTAAAATACTGACATGACACTGAAAAGAGCTTTTAGAACTTCTTGAAAATAGTTCTACCTCAATCAACTCTTCTTCCACAGCTCAGTTTAACACCCCCTCTCGACCACCTGGTGGTACCTTCAGCTACATCCACACCATTGCCAGCATGTAGGTCAGACCTTTGCCCAAGGACAATGTCATGTCTTTAAACACAGCGTCCCAAGTGCTATGGTTTCTGCCCTGCCACCCTTGAGGTGCTCTCAAAGTCATGAATGCTGTGCTTTCCTCATCTGAACAAAATTAAGAAAAAAAATGATAATAATGATCCTTTCTACTATAGGGACAAGGCCTGAAAATTTGAGGGGAGGGGTTAAGTCAATCACGTCGACCCAAATGTTCAACTGGTAATCATAAAAAGAAACTCTCATACTTACGCATATCGTCTGTTATATCCATTTATGAAAGAATTCTTCTGCAACAGAGAAAATGGTAAAATTTAGAACAAAAGTCACATGAACATTGCTGTAATGACGTATAAACAGTAATAAGTAGATCTGATTGATCAGGGTGGACTGGAGTTGAAAAAAATCAATACCAATAGCAATGTTTCTCACATATATTAACAGCAGATTCTTCAATCAATCGGTTTTCTATTCTGTCAACAGTAATCAATACTTCTGATACACACAGTTTGAGCAATCTAACAAAAATGGGCATTCACCTTAAGAAATGCTTAGCATTTTTCTGTCTAGTTTGTTTCAATTAATTTTGAAAATAACAAAGAATTTCATTATCAAGCTGGTATTTGGAACATAAATTAACATGGAATTTTGATGGAAGGTTTTATTTTAGATCTCTTTAAAACAGAAACTTTGTATTATGGAACCAGATAAGTCTTTTTGCCAATTTTGGTGAAAGTGTTAAAATAAATTTAGTGAGCATCAGAAATATATATTCGTGAAGAAAAGGCAACGTTAGTCTTGTAGCAGAGACAGCAGCTGCAGAAAAGTTTAGGTCTTATTAGATCACTTGAATGAAACACAGACTTCATTGTACTCAAAGTAAGTTGTGAAAGAGTACAGTAATGTACAATATTCTTTTCTACTATAGGCACAAGGTCCGAAATTTTGGGGGAGGGGACCAGTCAATTAGATCGAACCAGTACGTAACTGGTACTTAATTTATCAACCCCGAAACGATGAAAGACAAAGTCAAACTTGGTGGAATTTGAACTCAGAACATAAAGACAGACGAAATACTGCTAAGCGTTTCGCCCGGTGTACTAACGTTTCTTATTTCTTTATTGCCCACAAGGGGCTAAACATAGGACAAACAAGGACAGACAAAGAGATTAAGTCGATTACATCGACCCCAATGCCTAAGCATTTTGCCCGGTGTGCCAACTCACTGCCTTAGTACAATATTGTATGAAGAAGCATGAAAATTTAGCATTTCAAACTAATTTTATTGTCTTTCATACGAATTGGTGCCTCAGCAATTTTAGTTAGTTAACCGAAATTTAACATGGCATGGCTGTGTTGTAAAAGGTCTGTCTACTTGCCAACCACAGGATTTGGGGTTCAGTCCCACAACATGCTACATTGGTTAAACGTCTCCTATAGCCCTGGGCTAACCAAAGCCATGTGAAGAGATTTGGCAGATGGAAACTGAAAAGAAGCCTGTCGTGTGTGTTTGTGTCTATCTCTCCACTGTTTGAAAACCAGTACTGGTTTACTTACAGCCATATAACTTAGTGGTTCACTAAAAAACACCACTAAAATCAGTAGCAAAACTTTTAAAGTATTGGGGTTTTATTGATTGACTAAAACCCTTCAAGGCAATGCCCCAGCATGGCCAGTCTAATTTGGCGTCACAATCTGTTAAATGCCAGCTTTCATTTGTTTGCTCATTTATTTTTTATGTCTGTTTTCCTATGCTAGCATGGGTTAGATAAATGATTAAAGCATTGTTTCACAAGCAAATTACTCGTTTCACAAGCAAATTACTCTTCCTGTCACTAAATCATCCTTGTTCTACAAGTTGAAGGATTTCTTATTCCACACTTCTTCAGAAGTGGCAAGTCAACAGATGGTTTGTTGGCAGCGGAAATGACAAGAATGTTACTGCTTAGGGTTCAACAATTTCCGGAAACGCACAAATGGAAACAAACACACTGTTTAAATATAGATAGAGATAGACAGAGAGATAGATAGAGAGAGAGAGATAGATAAAAATAGAGAGACAGAGAAATAGAGACAGATATATATATATATATATATATATAGAGAGAGAGAGAGAGAGAGAG
>NC_069002.1:25332233-25341763 GCF_001194135.2 Octopus bimaculoides
AGAGAGACAGGCTTAGAGAGAGAGACAGGCTTAGAGAGAGAGACAGGCTTAGAGAGAGAGACAGGCTTAGAGAGAGAGACAGGCTTAGAGAGAGAGACAGGCTTAGAGAGAGAGACAGGCTTAGAGAGACAGAGACAGATTTAGAGAGACAGTCAGATTTAGAGAGACAGAGATATAGTGAGATATAGAAAGAGAGATATAGGGAGAGACAGACATAGAGAGATAGATATAAATCTAGATATATAGATATATAAAGAGGGGACTGAAAGAAGGACAAATAATGAGAGGTTACAACACAATAGACAAAAAATCGAAAAGTGTTGGGCAAAATGCAAATACAAAAAGATAAAAGTTGTACAAAGCAAATTGTACACAAAACAAAAAGGAAAAAAGAAAAGAAGATTGACATTTCGAGTGATCTCTTTATCAAAGTAGAGTAAAGAAACAAAAAAAGATAAGAGAATCACAAAAAGAAACGATACACACACACGATGGGCTTCTTTTAGGTTCCGTCTACCAAACCCACCAGGCTACTGAAGACACTTTGCAAAGGTGCCATTCCGTAGGACTGAACTGAAAGCCATGAGGTTGGGAAATGATCTTTTTAATCACATGACCATTCCACACTAAAGAAACAAAAAACAAACAAAAAAAAAGGCCTGCTGACCTATATTAAGGTTTTCTCTTTGACACAAAATTATCTTTTGGTGAGAGGTTGGGTGAGGGTAGGGGATATTGTTAAATGAAATCAACCCAAGTGAATAACAGGTATTTATTTACTGACACTACACATCATGTGGGTCTCAAGTGTGTGGCATGAAAGGAATGGCCAAATGTAGTGGGAAGATTCAAGACAGTCACGTTTATTTATAAGACGGTATTTAGTGGTGGGCATTAGGAAGGGCATCCATTCAGAGAAACCCTGCCAAAGCAGACAGTGGAGCTTGGTGCAGTTCTCAGATTTGTCAACTGCTGTCAAGCTGTCCAACCCATGCCAGCATGGAAAAACAAACGTCAAATGATGATAATGTCGTGAGGAGTGTAGTTAGGAAGCCTTCTTCTTAATCATGTGGTCTTATGTTCAGTTTCACTGCACAGCCATGAGCTTTGTATGTCTGCCTGTATGTACACTCTTATTCTTTTACATGTTTCAGTCATTTGACTACAGCCATGCTGGAGCACCGCCTGTAGTCAAGCAAATCAACCCTAGAACTTATTCTTTGTAAGCCTAGTACTTTATTGGTATCTTTTGCTAAACCACTAAGTTACAGGGACATAAACACACCAACATTGCTTGTCAGGCGATGGTGGGGGGAACAGACACACACACACACATATAACAGGTTTCTTTCAGTTTCCATCTACCAAATCCACTCACAAGGCTTTGGTTGGCCCGAGGCTATAGAAGACACTTGTTCAAGGTGCCACACAGTGGGACTGAACCTGGAACCATGTGATTAGGAAGCAAGCTTCTTACCACACAGCCATGCCTGCGTCTATGTATGTGATTACCTTTGTCTAGACATCACATGGTGCTTTTTAAATGAATATTATCATCAAACAAGGTGGTTCATTTCCAGTCTTCCCTAAAAGAAAAACCTGGCTAGCTATGGAAAATATTATCAGTGGTTCCCAAAGTGGGCGGTGGAAAGTTCCAAGGGGTCGATGAAGAAAAGTGGTGATAATGGAGTAGCCAAAAGGGGGTGATTGATGTAACAAAAATAGGTTAATTAGTTTAAGCTTTAATTGTGAAATGCAATGGCTTTGAATTTGCTTCAGAAAGAGGTCTATGTTTGTGGAGGTCTAGCCTGGGTGCCAGCAGCCCGAAAAAGTTTGGGAACCGCTGCCATAGATATTCTGCCTCAACAAATTCCTTCTGATCCATGCCAGCATAGAAAAGTGGACATTAAATGATAATAGATGTTGTTCCAAAGTGACAGCAAGACTATAAAAAGATGCCAAGAATGGCCAAAGTTCACATTATAACCTAATACTGTCATTAGAGGCCCCAGAAGAGAAAGTTTGTCAACAACTAAACCATAAAAAAATTAACACATGACAGCATTGAATTCCAACTATTTTAGATTTTTATAATAAATTAGAATGGATCTATTTGCTTCCAAGAACTGAAGACTCATTGTTTTGCTACTTGTTCATCTCTGGCGGTTTCTTTTTCTATAGTCTCCTGTAATTCAATGTTGCAATGGCAGAAATGTTCACACTTCATTCTGCCCTCCTGCAGGCTCGCTTGCCATCCTATCTAGTTGGCAAGCATTAATGGCAAAGGTCTTTACCTCTTTTCTATAGCTTCACGTGCAACCTAAATGCCTAGCTTTATTCATGGAAGTGTTTTTTTTTGTTTTTTTGCACAAGCGCAGGTGTGGCTGTGTGGTAAAACATTTGCTTCCTAACCACATGGTTCTAGGTTCAGTTCTATTATGTAGCACTATTCGCAGGTGCCTTTTACTATAGCCCCAGATTGACAAAAGCCTTGTGAAAAGATCTAGCAGACAGAAACTGAAAGAAGCCCATTGTAGTGTGTGTGTTTGTGTCCCACAACCGCTTTACAACCGGTGTTGGTATATTTACATCCCAGTAACATCCCCGGCAAAAAAGATTGCTCGAATAAGTACTAGTCTTTGAAATGTTTGTTAAACACACACTCAATCCTTTGCTTCCCAGACAGGATAAAAGTAAGAACAAAAAAAAACCTATTATTGTAACATTTATATTATATTAAATCTAAGACATCGTATGTTTTACATGTGCTGTTTAGCCCCAGGTCAGCTCCGATCCATCCGGCTTCCAAAGACATTTTAGGCATAAACATCTTGTCTTTTTCCCAGACAATGTATCCAGGACTACATTATTCAATAAGTCCCTTTTCATTCTTAAGACGAAAGGGTGCAATCTGACTGAGTAATCAAAATCACGTAAGAAGCCCTCCCATTCGCCTATTATTTGCCCGTGTGTCCATCTCACTACTAACCCAGCCAACACAATAACCTTTCCGTGTTGCATTAATTTATTTTGACGAGGACAAAGAGAGGATTGCCGACTGAACCAAGCCTGGCTAAAATAAAGATACAATCGCATGACAAAACTGGAACCCTGAACAGCAAGAAACAAAACTTAACCGATTTTGGAACAATGGTCTCGTCTGAGAAGAGAGAAGAAAGAAGGTTTGGACTCTTATTTCCACAAAAGAAAGACAAATATTAAATAAACACTAGCGACATAAACGAAGTGAAAAGCTTCGACTAGGAATCGAAACTGCGACATTAGTGGTGATTGCCGATAGATTATCAACATTTGCTTCCAATAGTACATAATATTGATTTATATTAAGGGTAGCGGTTATTGTAATTGACATCGGCACCCGGTTAAATTTAGTGGCACCTTTCTTTTTTCACCACCAACAGCGAAGAAATCAAAAAGTAAAGATGACAGGAATTGAACCCGAATACACGAGGGAAAAGTTAAATCGATTGTGGTAATAATAAAATTAATGTTAACTAAGTAGTTTAAACACTGATTCTGAAGAATCAAGAGCATTAGAAGGAGCAATGAGAGGGAGAAAGAGAGAGGAGACAAAGACATCCCCCCCCCTACACGAAGGTCAAAATTTGGCACGGGTGGAACGAGATATCTCGCAGATAATTTTCTTAACAGTTTAAGATACAAGAAGAAAAAGAAAAACTATGCTTTTAATTAATACTAATTAGTAAAAATTTATTTCGCATTTCAATCCAGATTAATCAAATAAAAGGCATTGTAAACGTTTACACAAGTTTCAGGTTTAAATTGAAGATGGAAGGTAGAAAGTCCTTTAAATGGTTTTTAGGGGATTTAAATAGTTAAATGGTGTTGAAGGAAGACAATGGATGTTTCGTCCCTGCATTTAAATACAGCGGGGTGGGGGGGATATCCCTTCAAAGGATCTAAGACAAAAGTACTTGTAATTATTGTTAAAAACTGTACCTAATTAAGTCTTATATTTCTGAAGTTAGTCATTTAAAACATTTAAAATAAAAAAAAAGCTTTAATCCAACGGATTATGTTATATAACGTTTGGTGATGCGGATATATGGAAATTATTAACACAAAAATAAAAAGACAAAATATAACGAAAAGATTTTCTTTAAACATATACCTGGAAAACACGGTCAATATTATATACATACATATGTAATATAAATACATATATATAGTCACACACACACACGGGTATGTGTGTATAGAGTACATCGAAATTACTGACCACACAATAGAGTGCGGAGGTGGGGGTGAAAGGTGGAACAAAAGGTACTCGATCAAGATGAGGGGTACAATTAATTTTGATTTCCTCACGGTTATTTCGGGCAATTTACAAAACTATACAAAATATCTATAATTCATACAGAACCCATTCGAAAACAGGTACGAAATAAGATTTCGGACAATCGTACTTTTTTTTTTTTATTTATTTACGGTATTTTAAAGAAGACTTCGAAGGATCGCCGCTTTTATTTCATAATAAAACATCTTCCACGCGTCTATCGAATATGTATATGTATATATATATATATATATATATATATATATATATATATATATATATATATATATATATATATATAACATGTACAGATCATAGACAAAAATAAATTTTGAGTTAACCAATCGTCATAATAAAACAATATATTTACATTTTTATATATACCAATTTAGAGATTTTACAAATGTGGTTAAGTTAAAAAAAAATGTTAAGCTTACTTTAAAAAATAAGATGCCCTACTGACAAGCCAGGGTTTGGTTGACCTTGTGGGGGTGACTACATCGTGCTTATATAAATGCGCACTTGGCCTGCTTTTATCACAGAATGATTACTTCAGTGTCTATGAAGTAGGGTTCGTATTCATAATTCCCTTTAACAAGTACCTGCCCCTAATAATTTAAAACCAATAAATCGTATATACCTACATATATGTATTATACCCCATACATGTATATATAAAGGTGTCTGGCTGCTACGGTATAGGGACGTTTGTAGGATATATGAAATGGACGTATATTTTAATAAGTGGTAAACGTTCTCTAAGCATAATGTTATGTAATTTTAATGGTTTATATAATGTGAAGAATAACTACCTATGTTAATTAAATTCTAAACAAGTCTTTGGTACGGTAGACGTATGTAAGCATCAAATACACATTTACGTACATCATACACACACGTGTATATATGTACGTGTATATATGTATGTGTGTGTGTGTGTATATATATATATATATATATATATGAGCGACACGTGTGCGTATGTATGTACATATACATGATTATGTATACTACATCGACACAAATATATATATAGTTATACACACACATGTGAGTCTATAAATGCCTACAAACCAGGTAATTCCTATCACCAACATGTGCGTATACTAAGGCGCAATACCGGTCGTGTGTGAGTGTATATATATATATATATACGCATATACATACATATATCCGTGTATAATTAGCACAAGGCCTTTTCCAAGAAAAGTGTATCATGAGTAAGTATAAAAGAACGTGTGAAAAGATGGAACAACTATAGAGGACATTGTTTAAGGGAAGAAAAACGGGGAAGAAATAGAAATAGGAAGAATCAGAATGAAAAAGATGGTCTCCTTGCTTACCGATTTCGTCAATGTAGAAAATAGATTCTGACTTCTGCGAGAACCAATTACTTTGTTCTTCAGACAGGAATGTAACAATATTCGACTGGTTTTCAACATGATTGCCACAACAAAGGAAGAATAAGGACCCCCAACTGAAAAAGCACAGCGATCCAACAAAAACCCTGATTTCCTCCACACACGTGTGACCGAACCGAGACGTTTTCTACTGTAAAGAAGAGGGTTCGATTGCGCATGCGTGCCACTGACCTCTTGTTCATTTCCGGAACATTCTCACTGTTTCTGGTGAAATATCTCTCGTTATTGCAGAATATTTTTTATCTTGTTGCTCTTATTAACGTTGTTGTTACTTAGGCCCTCCTCCTCACCCTGCTATGTCACCTTTGATTAAGAAGACTTTTCATTAAAATAGATTCCACTCGTGGCAATCCCTTCTGTATCTCAGGCATTACGTAGCTAATATAGTACCGGACCTCGGATTTTATCCGGCTTCCAGAATTCCGGAATTTCCAAAAATCCATAAATTATAAGCAAAACACCTACCTGTATTGAGTACACAGAAACTGTTTTGAAGATGGTTAATTTACAAGCAGCATGTTAGTAATTTCGTTCTGTAGTTTTTACGTCGATTTATCGAGATTAAAGTGACTCTGCTTTAGAGAAATATTAATTTGTGCCGGTATCTGTTAAATAAAAACCATGTTGTTTACTTTTCTTGATTTAATTCTCTCCCTATAAGCATCATACTGTATACATGGATCAGTGTGAAATATTTTAAGGACTTTAATATCAAACAAACCCTACTTTAGAAATGTATTAATATGAATTTGTTAAACTCAATATAGCTCTTTACTTTCCATAGCTTACTTTATAATTTACTGGCAGAGATATCCGGCATTGCCTGTGTTACCTGCAATTGAAGAATTAGACTTTTCTTTCATATTTTCTCTAATGAACTGGAATATCTGTGATTCGAATTTCATCAAAATTGCAGATGAAGAATTTTAATGAGGGTTCTTTCCCCTCTTTACACACCCTAACAAAAATTCTAATCATGGCACGTTTATCCCATGATACTCATCATTATGCCCAGATTCCAAAATTTAAATCTTATGGAACCTATTAAAAGGTTTTTGCTCCTGAAAAATGGAGCACTAAAATGTTGGAGTTAAGGCCCCAATTGGCGGGGAGGTATCTTTAAGTCAACCAGAGAAGTTGAATTGTTTGAATCTTTTTAACTTGAGTCTTATAGCTATTGTTCAAATTTCTTTGAAATCTGAAATGTTAGTCATTAGTTACCCTATTAATCTATACAGGCAAATTTGACCCTCAGCAAACAAAATAAGACAGGGACACACTCAATAAGATAATACTGTACCAGACCAGTTATCCAGAAAATTTGACACTAGATATGTCCTGGATTTCTAGAGACACCCTATGTATACATTCATCTGTCTATCTATATATATAAAGATGAGAATGTGTGTCTGTCTGTGTGAATCCCTAAAACTGAAATGTTCGCTGAATTTGTAAAAGGGAGCAAAGCTAGGAAACGAAAAGATGAATGATCACAATAAGCAGTCAGCAACCCTACCCTAGTCGTTACCACTCCCCAATGTAAGATTCCTCACCAAACAGGTGACGGGCACAGCCGTAAGATGCTTTACAGATGTATAGCAATTTGAAGGACGTGACCCAACTCAAATAAACATTAACAACTATGTGACGTGAGGGCTAAGGGGAAGTGAAAATGTCACCTCTGAAGTTTGCCAATGATCACTATGCCGATAGGTAACTGGACAGAATAAATTTGCAATCTATAAATCTCTTTGAATGACCAGTCACTTATCTGGGAAGGCCTTGAAAACAATGTTACCATCTGGGGACTATCTCTGATAATAAAATGACTCAAAGTAGGTCTGCAACCAAATAACTTTACTCAACACTTTGCAAGTGAATTAGTGGAGGCAAAGATGCCTCTCCTTTACTTGACAATTTATGCACCACATTGCAGAAATCACAATCTAAGCAAAGTCTTACACTGGTGTACCACTGAGTTACAAATAATGCTCATCTTTTATGCTTGGGTGACCCTACAGCTTCCAAGAGTACAATTGTATTTGTCTTGGCTTAGGAAAAATGACTAAATTGTGGGTGTTACTAACTTCTAAGAATTTGAAATTTTAGAAATATTGCTTCATTTGTGTGTAATATTTATGGTTAAAATTTCATCAACAGCAAAAATATATGAATTTTCATAAGGGTTATGACCTCATTTTTGCCCCCTCACTTTCAAAGATATACAGCATTACATCTGTCCTTATGCATAGAATATAATTTCCAAATTTTATAAAGATCCATTCAGTACTTTTGACCTAGTTTTGGATCAGAAAAAATGACTAAAATTTAAGAGTTCAGGCCCCCGTTAGGGGGTGTTAGAATCCTCATGAGAAGCGGAAAGTTTTGGGAATACTTCTTGATGTGCGTCAATTACTTATGGTTGAAATTTCATCAACATCAGAAATTTAGGAATTTTCATGAGGGGTCCTGCCCCCTTTAAGCCACCTCAAATTCAAACCAAACACTGCATTATACCCACACATACATTGAATCAAAGGTTCAAATATCATAAGGATCCATTCATGAAATTGTGTGAAACACAGCATTACCCATCTCCCTAGGCTTGGATTTTGTGTTCCAAATTTCATTAGGGTCGGTGCAGTAGTTTTCAAATGCATAAGTAACACACGAACACACATTAAGACATTGACTTTTATATAATAGATATGAATATGCACAAATACATACGTGTGTGTGTGTGTGTAATACACAGATAGATTGATAGATACAACTGAGAGGACAAACAAAAATATGAGACACTGCTTTCAAGAATTTTTTGTCAAATGAATGAACTCCATGGCTTTTTTTTCTTTTATTTTGATAAGCCTGGAACTTATTCTATCAGTCTCTTTTTGTCAAACCAGTAAGCTATGGGGATGTAAATAAATGAACAGCAGTTGTCAAGCGGTGATGAGGGAGAAACACAGACACAAAGATACACACATACACTTACATATATACATATATATATATATACGATTGATTTCTTTCAGTTTTTGGCTATGAAATCCATTCACAAGGCTTTGGTTGGTCTAAAGCTATAGCAGAAGACACATGCCAAGTCACCACACAGTGGGACTGAACGCAGGTCCATGTGCTTTGGAACTAAGCTTCTTACCACACATCAACACCTGCACCTATATATATTTATGTGTGTGTGTGTGTGTGTGTATAAATGTATGTATATGTATGTATGTATTTCTACTTCCTCCCTTTGTTTCTCCCTCTACCACTCTCTCTCTTCCCCTTACACCAGCATGGTCACATCCTTCTGGTCAATAATCCTTTTTTTCCTTGGCTATCGCCGAGCAAACACGCGAACTCACTTCGTCCCTACTTCCAAGTTCGTGCTTCACAGCGTTCATACACACATAATTTTTCTTGTCTGGCCGTAAAGCATTTTCTGTTTGTTTTCCTGTCTTGTTTTTTGTCCGCCACTACATTCCTCCATGGCAAGATTTAATTTGCGTATACAAATTTAATCTGCGGTCCATGGGATGAGCCGTTTTAACGATGCGTCCTGCCCAAGCTCTTCGAAACGCCGGTGTTAAAACGTGAGTAGCTGATGAAGTAGAATGTTCTCTATGTGGCTTGTGTGTTTTCTCGTCTACGTTTTGTTTGCAATGTCCTGTACCCAGATATGCACCCATACATACAGGTGGATGCCGGTATGCACATACCTGTACGTATATATGCATATACTCATTTACTATTTGTTTTTATATATATATATATGAATAAATATATGT
>NC_069002.1:25342083-25345247 GCF_001194135.2 Octopus bimaculoides
ATATATATATATATATATACATCTATAGATTTACATCTATATATATACATGTGCAGATGTATACATATATATGTACATAATATATTATATATATGTATGCATGATTATATGAGATAATAGCTTCACTTTAATAGTTTCACTATCAATAGTGAAAGTATCTGACATTACAATAGAGAGATGTTATTGCTTCACTTTTGACACGTAATACTGAAATAATGGAAGATATAAGATATTGCTCTGGGCTCGCATTAGACATGAAATTGAAAATTGTTTTGGCCCATGACACTACCTGGACCCTAAGTAAGGCATGTGTGAAATTTCAATGAAATCAGTTGTGTACTTCTTGAGTTTTAGGGATTCACACAGACAGACACACATTCTCATCTTTATATATATAGATAGACAGATGAATGTATACATAGGGTGTCTCCAGAAATCCAGGACATATCTGGTGTCAAATTTTCTGGATAACTGATCTGGTACAGTATTATCTTATTGAGTGTGTCCCTGTCTTATTTTGTTCGCTGAGGGTCAAATTTGCCTGTATAGATTAATAGGGTAACTAATGACTAAAATCATAAATGGGCGGAATTTTGAAATAGTTCTCCCTCAAAGCCCCATACCTCATAGGAAAAGAAAAGTGTATGGAAGTGAGGTGTACAAAAATTTCATAAAATTGAAATTTTGGGGAAAAAAATCTTTTTTGAATCATAGTTTCCGTTGTATGAAACAGAACATGAGAAAAATAATAATAATAATCCTTTCTACTAAAGGCACAAGGCCTGAAATTTGGGCAGTGGGGAGGGGACTAATTGATTATATCGACCCCAGCATTTTACTGGTACATAATTTATCGATCCTGAAAGGATGAAAGGCAATGTCGACCTCGGTGGAATTTGAACCCAGAAAGAAAAGATGGACGAAATGCCGCAAAGCATTTTGCCCGGCATGCTAACGATTCTGCCAGATAATAATAATGATAATAATCCTGAAATTTCGAGGAAGGGGCTAGTCGATTACATTGACCCCAATGCATAACCGGTACTTATTTCATCAACCCTGAAAGGATGAAAGACAAAGTTTAACAACATTTTGTCCGGCATGTGAACACTTCAACCAGTTTGCGGCTTTTCCTGTAATAATAATAATGGCTTCAAATTTTGGCACTGGGCAAGTAGTTTTAAATTGGAGAGAGAAGTTGATTATATTGACCTTGATGCTCAACAATTACTTATTCTATCGATCCCGCAAAAATGAAAGGCAAAGTCAATCTCAGCAGAATTTAAATTCAGAATGTAAAACCAGAAGAATTGTCATTGAGCATTTTGTCCGGCATGGCAAGGGATCTGCCAGCTCGCTGCCTTAATTATAAAATAATGGTTTCAAATTTTGGCACAAGGCCAGCAATTTTGGGGGCGGGGTATGTCGGTTACATCGATCCTAGTAATTGACTAACACTTAATTTATCTAACAAATGAATAAAGGCAAAATTGAGTTTGGTGGCATTTAAACCGAAAACGTGAAGTGTCTGAACAAATAGTGTGTAACGAAGCTTAGCATCGAAACCTTACAGCTTTAGTAACTAGGATCAGACCACACTTGAATCAGATGATGTGCTCTAAACATCAACCAATATGCTTGCAGAAATATCCCCCCATATTATAGAATGTTCTATCATGTTCCAGAGGTTCCTGCTTAGAAAAAAAAAAGACTATATAAGCAACAACATAGGCAAGCACAACCAGGGAGGGAAAGAGATGACTGAGGGCGCTATGCAAATAGCAGACCTTCACGCGTGGACGCAGACAACAAACCCTTTAAGCAGACAAAGTTTCTTGGTTGTAATTTGACCGTGGATTAAAGGAATCGTTGACTACAAAGAACAGAGTATTTTACCAGCCTCTCATGTGAAGCCATTCTTTTCTGTCATTAATGTAACTTCAAACAACTCTCTTCTTTTTGCATGATACACCAATGACAAGAAACGAGGTAATTATGTGAATATTGTGGTGTAATCCTGTGAAAGTGAGTTATCTAAACAATGTTAGAGTTAGTTTTATGGGACAGAATGAAGTCTAACTTCATACCAAAATATTAATATCCAGGCGCAGGCATAGCTGTGTGGTAAGAAGCTTGCTACCCAACCACATGGTTTCAGGTTCAGTCCCACTGTGTGGTACTTTGGGCAAGTGTCTTCTACTATAGCCTTGAGCCAACAAAAGCCTTGTGAGTGGATATGGTAAATGGAAACTGAGAGAAGTCTGTCATATATGTATGCACGGTACACAGCAACTTTTGTTTGCCTTGTGATGCCATGCTGGGACCAAACATGAGACTGAAGAGACCGGAAGGAATTAGTTGCTCTCTGCAAGCTGAAAGATATTTCCTCATCCAGGGAGCAAGAACGGCTGAGTGTGCTGCCCTGGTAGACAAACTTGTCTACTATCTTCAGAATTGTTCCTTCAACCAAGATAGCTGGTTTCACATATAGATTTGCTGGTGCAGGCTGGAACATTACAGCAGTCTTGTCCAGGCCAATGCTGAGTCCAAATGCCTTGCAAGAAGTAGAAATGCAATTCATGAGTATTTGCATGTCATCCACTGTATGAGTGACTAAGTCACAGTCATCTGCATAAAGGAGGTCACAAATAATAGACTGGAAAGCTTTTGAATTGGCAGCAAATCAGCGCAGATTAAAGAGGTGGCCAGAAGATCAATATCTGACATATATTCCCAGAGAGCTAACCTTAGCAAAAGCATGAGTAAAAGCAGCAGCAAAGTACAAAGAAAAGAGAGTTGGGGCAAGGATGTCACCCTGCTTGACACCATTCTCTATAGGAATGGGTCCTGCCATGCCACCACCAACATTGACCCAAGCCTCTATCCCATCATGAAATGATTTAATTATAGATACAAAGTGATCCGGACATCCAAGTTTGCCAAGTATTTTCCATAGAAAGGCCCTATTTACAGTATCAAAGGCCTTTGTTAAATCAATGAATACCTGGACAAGATCCATATTCTGCTCATAGCACTTCTCCTGCATCTGTCTTGTTGTGAAAATCATATCCATTGTCCCTCTACCAGATCGGAAGCCACATTGAGATTCAGATAGGACATCATTTATGAGACACCCTTTCAGACGGGTAAGAAGAATATTTGCC
>NC_069002.1:25345316-25348741 GCF_001194135.2 Octopus bimaculoides
GCTGATAGTAGAGCAATACCTCTGTAGTTACCACACATTGTTCTGGCTCCTTTTCCTTTATATAGAGGAAGAATAATTGCATCCTTCCAGACTGCACTAATAAGTTCATGAAGGGACTGTGTGATGTAATTACCACCAAATCGCAAGACATCAGCACAAATGCCATCCTTTCCAGGTGCCCTACCAAGATTCAATTTACTTATTGATGTCATTACTTCATCTATTGAAGGCGAGGAGTCTAAGGAGCCAATGATAGGTCTTTGTTGCATAGTATCAATCACTGTTTCATCCACAACTGACTCATGGTTTAGGAGTTCAGAGAAGTGTTTGATCCGGTGACCTGTGATTTCTGTTGATACATACATACATACATACATATTTCCTCTCGAGTACGTATATATCTTGTTACCGAATATATAAAAAGTAATACAGAGAGCCGTCACTTTTGAGCGAGTAAGGCTTGGTAACTTAGGTGTGTATATAGTTGCGAGCACACATGGACACTCTCTCGCCCCCTCCTTGACCTAGGAATACCTTGGATCTGAGAGCTGGAAGGTGAAAATGCTGCATCTGTACTCAGTTGGTATTCGTTACTGTTAAGTAGATTGGAGCAGCATGGAATGAAAGACCTTGCTCAAGGATACAATGCACTGCTCCGACCAGCAATTGAATCCATGACCTTATGATTGTAATCCCTTAACCACAAAGCCAATGTTTAAGATACGTGACTATTTGAATTAAGCACATAAAATGGCTGACTGCAAAATAAAGAAATCAAGTAAGTGAAAAAAAAAACAACGAAATGAAACTGAAAGAAACCCGACTCAGCTGTATGATATAATCCGAATGATTTACTGTAAATTTTTGTTGAAATCCAGAATGCAATCATGTGGTTTTGGGTTCAGTCCCACTGCGTGGCATCTTGGGCAAATGTTTTCTATAGCACTAAGCTGACTGCAGTACGTGCCTTGTGAGGGAATGTTGTAGATCGAAACTGCGTGGAATCCCGTTATCTGTCTATCTATCTATCTGTGTGTGTGTCTGTTTGTCTATCTGCCTGTATATCTGTTAGTTTTGTCTGTCTATGTCTCTCTCTCTCTCTCTCTCTCTCTCTCAGTGTGTGATATGTATTGAATATTTATATAGAAGATCAAAACTAAAATCACAGGTGTGTGTGTGTGTGTATTTATATACGACAGGCTTCTTTCGGGGATCTTTCTGATTTGGAGGAAAAATAAATAAAAAATGGTGTCCGCCAAATCAGAAAGATCCGAGAGACGAGTTAAGAGAAAATACGTGCAAGAGAGAAAAATAGATAGATAGATGAGAGAGAGAAATGATTAGGAAAAGAGAGATAATGAGGGAGGAAGTGGCGGATTAAAAGAAAATGTAAGAACGAAAGATAGAGAGAAGGGTATATTGATGGAGAGAGAAGGAAAGAAAGTATTAAGAGCTAGAGACACAAATAGAATAGTGAGAGACGGATTAAAAAAGAAAGTATAAGAACGATAGATAGATAGAAAGAGCGAAGGCGTGCGAGAGAGAGAGAGAGTAAAATGAAAGTGGAACTATTTCAATTGGGTTCAAAGAATAATCCGTCACCGGTGTTATGAAGTGTGATGTGTTATGGCGGGGGGAGCAGTAACAATGGCTGAGGATTTCCCAATCATAGAAAACACAATTCACGGATGGATTGTTGGGTATTATTGTGATCGCATCCTCCAAGAATGGTCCCAGAGCTTCGAACCGTGGTCAACGAACCATATTAAACTTGGAAGTATGTTTATTATCTTAAAATTTGTTTAAATTTGTGGTGTGTGTAGTGACAAGTCATACGTCGATCCACGGCAGAATCGTTAGCGATGTTTAGAGGTATTTCGCCCGTCGCTACGTTCTGAGTTCAAATTTCGCCGAGATCGACCTTGCCTTTCATCCTTTCGGGGTCGATAAAATAAGTACCATTTGAACACTGGGATCGATGTAATCGACTACCCTTGTGGCAACAATTTGAAATAACAGTGGTCTTATTTTTATCACTTGCTTTCATTGTACAACCGATCGCAGCTGTGCAATGGTTTGTTGTGGTGCTCTGATTTTCACTGTATTGAAAGTGATTTACACAGGATGTGCGCGGTTCTTTGTAATGCTATTTTCTGTGTGTGATATGCATTTGTGAGTCCTGGTGCTTTGGTTATTATTGTCATTTTAAACGCAGATTTCTGTCCATTATGACGGGGTAGGTATATGGGTGAATATAAATGTCCTCTATACACATATACAAACATCAGCATGTTCATACACGTGTATATAAATGCAATTGTACACACACTCTTATATATATATATATATTTGAAGAAAAGCAACAAAAATTCACCAGGCTATAGCAGTACGTACGTTTTGTACAAACTTCAGGTACTACTAAAGCAGCGCGGACCCGAACGCGCAGTCGCGCGTCCGCGCTAGCTAGTCATGAGTGGTCGATCCTAACCCTAACCCTAAACACGTATTCATTTGCACACGCGGGTTAGGGTTAGAGTTAGGGATAGGGTTAGGGTTAGGATCGACCACTCACGACTAGTGAGAACAACACATTAGATGTGCAATGAAAATGTACTCCTCAGCTGCATAATGGAGTTTCATTTTTACTTGATGCCAATTGTTTGAGGACAGTTTAGTTATTCTTTCGGAATAGTTATTCTTTAAGAAATTATAATAATATTTATTTATTTATTCATTTATGGGCTTCAGCCAAGTGGCTGTGGTCATGCTGGAGCACCACCGTGACTTTCCGTCTTTATGCTGTGCTCTTTTCACATTCCTTGAATGGCTCTTCTCATCCACCTGATATAGTCCAATCAAGAGTTTTGATGGCACATCTGGTGTATAAGACAATTTGACATCGCTGCCCTAAACTGTGTCTCATTTCGAGCCATTGGTTCGTCTGGTATCGTGGAGAGGAAAGCGTCAGGTTTTGTCTTGAAGACCTCTATATCCATGTCTTGCAGATCTCTCAAATGTCTTGGCAGCGCATTAAAGAACTGAGGTCCTCTGAAACCGAGGCTGTTGCAGTACCTTGTTCTTATGTGAGATGCAGTGGACGGTACCATGCAGTGGCGACCTGTGAGGGCATTCGTGTAGTACTTGATGCCAAAGTTTGGCACCAGTCCTTCCAGTATTTTCCATATGTATATTATTACATATCTCTCCCGCCTGCGCTCCAGGGAGTAGAGACCTAGTGCCTTCAGTCGCTCCCTGTAGTTCATCTGTTGGACTGTGGCGATCTTTTTTGTATAGTGACGCTGAATTGCCTCGAGTTCTGCTGTCCGCTTGACACTGTGTGGAGACCACAACTGAGAGCAATAGTCTAGGTGGCTCAGAACAAATGTCTTCCATAGAATCAACATGACTTTTTGATCCCATGTTCG
>NC_069002.1:25350515-25351385 GCF_001194135.2 Octopus bimaculoides
TCTTAAGGTGCGAGAGTAACAATGTACACATAGAACCCTAAGGTCAGATCTATTGTTAATTAGATTAGGATTATCCTTAAGTTTAAAAATTTCATAAATTTCCATAGAGCACAGTCCACAGCCATATCTACTATTTCTATAGGGTTGTGCTCTCCTGACGATTTCCTATTTAAGATTAAAATCGATACCATTTTCTTTCAATTCCCAAATTTTATTAGATAATGATGTGCTATTGGCCTTCTGTTTAAGTCTAAACAAAGAAAAATGATTGTATAATCGCTGTTTCAGATTGATTGTGCAACCAACATAAATGTAATTATTAGTTGGAGTAGCTACTGTACATTTATAGACCACATTATGGGCTAAACAACGGCCAGATACCGGGGCAGTGGGCTTTAATTCTACAATTGCAATCATCATCATCATCATTGTTTAACGTCTGCTTTCCATGCTAGCATGGGTTGGACGATTTGACTGAGGACTGGTGAAACTGGATGGCTACACCAGGCTCCAATCTGATTTGGCAGAGTTTCTACAGCTGGATGCCCTTCTTAACTCCAACCACTCTGAGAGTGTAGTGGGTGCTTTTACATGCCACCCGCACGAGGCCAGTCAGGCAGTACTGGCAACGGCCACGCTCAAAATGGTGTATTTTATGTGCCACCCGAACAAGAGTCAGTCCAGGGGCACCGGCAACGATCTCACTCGAAAGTCCATTACACATGCCACAGGCACAAGTGCCAGAAAGGCGACGCTGGGCACAGGTGCCATCCCGATTTTACTTTCGCTTGCCCCAATAAGTCTTCGCAAGCTGAGTTTCGTGCCCAATGAAGGAGACGACGTTGGCATGGGTGCCAGTCGTCGAATTTA
>NC_069002.1:25351395-25353748 GCF_001194135.2 Octopus bimaculoides
CTTTTCTCTCAAGATACTTACACTCTGTTGGGTATGCACACTGACATTACCCATCCATCAGAGCAGACTGGCTTCATTCCTTGTGAGCTTACACATGTCCTCAGTAGTCACAACCCATGTTTCACTGCCATGTAGCATGGCTGTTCGTACACATGCGTCATACAGTCTGCCTTTTACTCTGAGTGAGACTCCCTTTGTCGCCAGCAGAGGTAAGAGCTCTCTGATCTTTGCTCAGGCTATTCTTATTTTAGCAGCTACACTTTCAGTGCACCCACCCCCACTACTAACTTGGTCACCCAGATAGTGGAAGCTATCAACTACCTCTAGTTTTTCTCCCTGGAATGAGACAGAAGTTATTTCCTGTTTGTTTACAGTGTTTATTGCACCTGAACATCTGCCATATACAAAAACTAACTTCCTAGTTAACCTGCTTTGATATTGCTGCACCCCTTATGTGTCCATAGCTTGCAATGGGTACATCTTATAGAGTTACTACCTACACCTTTTCTACATATCGAACAGGGCCATCTACCTGAAGGGGTTTGTGTTTTATCTACCTTCCTACTTATTAGGACTTTGGTTTTAGCTAGGTTTACTCTAAGACCCTTCGATTCTAGTCCTTGCTTCCACACCTGAAACTTCTCCTCTAGTTCTAATAGTGACTCAGCAATTAGTGCAAGGTCATCAGCATAGAGGAGCTCCCAGGGGCATCCTGACTTGAATTCCTCTGTTATCGCCTGGAGGACTATGATAAATAGGAGGGGGCTGAGGACAGAGCCTTGGTGGACCCCTACCTCTACCCGGAATTCATTTGCAATCAAGGGGATTATTAGCTATATATATATATTACTATGTAGATTGTTGATACAAGTATCTAAATTGGTTATATCAATATTGTTGGTTGTATTACTGGATATGCAATTGATATTGTTTGAGCTAGGAAGATTTATCTCATCAACTATGTTAACAGTTGAAGTATTAATATGTTCATTAACATGTGCATGATTATTGGTTGCGTTGGTGTTATTAATTGTCTGGTAGTTATTTGTATTGCTCTCGATAATAAGACATTTTTTTATTTTCAAGGGTCCTAGCTAGTTCGATGTTCAACTTATTGATGATAGATCCTATATTGGGGAGAGTAGAGTATGAGATACGGATTGTGTGTTGAGAGAAGATTTTATAATATCTATGGTTAGGGTCGAAATTATTTTGTAAGATATCCATAAACTTCTTATAGATGTTCGTAGATACTGCATAGTTGTAAGGGACGTTAAGCCATATAGAATTTTTTCTTCTAAATTTGTAATATGAAGGGGGTTTGTGGTTATCATAAGTATTTGGGGTTATATTATTGTTTCTATTATCATTTGTAGTTTTCTTATTAGGATCTATTTTGTTATGTAAAGTAATTTTCCTATTTTTATGGTCATTATCATAATTTCTTAACCTAGGTATTTTATTGGTGTTAATATGATTATGTAGACATTTATCAGGTTGTATTTCATTTTTATTCTTATTGCTTAATCAGGATAGATTTTTATTAGTAGGTCTTTTCTTACCATTATTTACGGTAATTAAATTGTTATTATTGGTATCATTATTTAAGATAATTAGATTATCATTATTGGTACTATCACATTTAATAGATTTACTAGGATTAAGGAAAGAAATTTTTTGGTCATAGCCTCCTCTAGATAAAGCTTCATTGTAGTAATGTGAATTAGAGTTAAAGATGTCATGGTTTGAGGACAGTTTAGATAATCTATTGGAAATGTTTTTTACAATAGA
Source organism: Octopus bimaculoides (assembly GCF_001194135.2). NCBI lineage: Eukaryota > Metazoa > Mollusca > Cephalopoda > Octopoda > Octopodidae > Octopus > Octopus bimaculoides. The sequence goes on from NC_069002.1 coordinate 25,353,187, forward strand.
TTTTAAAATATTTGTGGGGTGATTAGATTATCTATTTACATACTTAGTGACTTCATTTTCCTTTCTATAGGGATAGTGCAATTTAGAGCTAATATTAAGAGTGGTATCAAGAAAGTTAACGATTTTAGTACCATATTCAAAAGTAATGCTCAAGTTAAAGCTTTTAAAGAATTTTCTAATATTCTTTCTCATTCTCTCTATGGTTGACTTATTGTTGGTGGGAATGACAAATAACGCATCATCCCTCTAAAGACCCCCTTGAAGTTCAGGAATTTCCCTATTTAGGCAATATAAAAGATATGCTCCAACCAGATTTGTGATTTCAGCCGAATCACTCGATCCCATTGGGATATCAAAGTTATCAGGGGTGTCAGATCTGGTCCAGAGTCTATCTTCGAATTCGATGATGGTTCTTCTAGCTAAAAGAATTATATCAATTTTTTCTCTAGTAATTAGGGATCTATTTTTGGCAAAGATGAGAGCTTTGTTAAGGAGTATAGGGGAAATGCTAGAATAGTAATTATTGATATCAAATTGGATGAAGGAAAAATTATTATTATTG
>NC_069002.1:25356896-25370219 GCF_001194135.2 Octopus bimaculoides
ATATATATATATATATATATATATACATATATGTGTATAGAATCGAAGGGCCTTTGAGTCAACCTAGCTAAAACCAAAGTCCTAATAAGTAGGAAGGTAGATAAAACACAAACCCCTTCAGGTAGATGGCCCTGCTCAATATGTAGAAAAGGTGTAGGTAGTAACTCTATAAGATGTACCCAGTGCAAGCTATGGACACATAAGAGGTGCAGCAATATCAAAGGCAGGTTAACTAGGAAGTAAACAAACAGGAAACAACTTCTGTTTCATTCCAGGGAGAAAAACTAGAAGTACTTGATAGCTTCCGCTATCTGGGTGACCAAGTTAGTAGTGGGGGTGGGTGTGCTGAAAGTGTAGCTGCTAGAATAAGAATAGCCTGGGTAAAGATCAGAGAGCTCTTACCTCTGCTGGCGACAAAGGGAGTCTGTATGACGCATGTGTACGAACAGCCATGCTACATGGCAGTGAAACATGGGCTGTGACTGCTGAGGACATGCGTAAGCTCGCAAGGAATATATATATATATATATATATATATATATGCAATTTGGTGCCCCACTGTTGATATTTGTTTCTGCATAACTTTCTGAGAAATATAGGTTTTTCATGAAACCTTGCAAAGATGTATTTTCGAAAGTGTAGATTATAATTATGTTAATAACATTTATTTTTTTGCGGGAGATGAGTTTCGGGGCACCATTTTGTAGTTATACCTAAATATATTTATGATATGGTTGAAGGAGCTTCATGTTTCACTCTCTATCGCTCTCTAGATTAGAACTTACATGAGAATACATGAATATTGCAACACAAAAATCATTTTCTAAGGCATTCTAGGTAAACAGCTGTTCATCATCTCTATTACAGTCTTACATTATTAAGTCAAGACATAAGAGCTTTGTGTTAGTATCTCAACGCTTTCATTGCACCAAAAAAGGAGACTCTGCACGTTCGTTCAACATGGAAGAAATAATAGCTGAAATGTCATCATATCGGCATGAAAGAATACCGTATCATCCTTTTATCCACTTTCTACTATCTTTAAAAAATAGGACATTGAATGGTGTAACCTGAGTTACGCTGTGTTTGAATAAAATGTGAGACAGTCATGCTTCAAAAACCAAAAACTCAATCCAGGAAGTCGGTTGTTCTAACCCTGAACGTACTCGAAATAACAGATATTTGAACAGCCAAATCTATTGGTTTCCTGTGATCGGTCTGGAGTGGAAATATTCTGTGGGTAACCGACGGCGATTTGTAGTGTCCTGTAGGTAGCTTTTCCACAGTTGTGTGTGTTCCATTGTTTCATTTGTCATATTTCATAGAGAACTAAAGCGGCGAGGTGGCAGGAACATTAGCACGCCGGGCAAAATGCTTAGCAGCATTTCGTCTGTCTCTACGTTCTGAGTTCAAATTCCGCTGAGGTCAACTTTGCCTTTCATCCTTTTGGGGTCGATAAAATAAGTACCAGTTGAACAATGGGGCCGTTGTAATCGACTTACCCTCTCCCCTGAAATTGCTGGCTTTGTGCCAAAATTTGAAACCAATATATTATTGAGTATTAAAGCAACAAGGTGACAGAATCGTTAACACGTTGGGCAAAATGCTTAGCAATATTTCGTCTATCTTCGTGTTCTGAACTCAAATTCCATTGAGGTCCACTTTACCAGTTGAACAATGGGGCCTTTGTAATCGACTTACCCTCTCCCCAGAAATTGCTGGCTTTACTTTCTGAGTTCAAATTCCGCCGAGGTCGACTTTGCCTTTCATCCTTTCGGGATCGATAAATTAAGTACCAGTGGAGTACTGGTGTCGATCTAATCGACTGGCCCCCTCCCCCAAAATTTCAGGCCTTGTGTCTAGAGTAGAAAAGAATATTGGGAGCTAACTTTATTATGTATAGAGTCACGTCTCCGAAGCAAGGGAGACAACTCTGAATACAGGCAAAGGACGCCAATCTTATAACTGGCGAAATGGTAGAAACAAGAACACCAAAGTAAAATGGCTACGGTTTTTATTTCCCTCTTCTCTACGTTCTTAGTTTCAGTTCCACGAAGATCAACGTTGTTTTTCAGTCGTCTGAGTTCGATACACTGGTTTAGTTGTACAACACTTTGGATTTTGAGGTGAACCTGGTTTTGTGTTTGTTTCAGCCTACATTGATTCAATCTCCAGTGTGACGAGCTTCAACAACGAGGTGCAATACAAGCTGGAGCTTATCTGTTGGTTGCCAAAATTGTTTAGATTGGAGAAGCAAGAGAATGAAGAACCTTTCTTGAAAATTATTCAGAGTTTGGATGCGATTAAAGATATTTATCCCGAATCCTTTTTGGAAGAGACAACAGAATTTTTTACACAGCTCAAGAAACAAGTGAGTATTTATGTATATTAGTGTTTGTGTGTCTTTGTGTATGCGTGTTTGTGTGTGTGTGTGTATGTATGTGTGATTTTGTGTGTGTGTCTATATGGAGTGCAGACAGAGTCAAATGATTAAATAATTCTCTATGTACTCTTGAGCTCCTGGGTTCAGTCCCACTGTGCAGCACCTTAGCAAAGTGTATTCTGCTATAACATTGCATCCATCCAATGCTTGTCAGTGAAATTAGGTACATGGAAACCGTGTGGAAGCCTATTGAACAGACTATAACTGTAATTCAAAAATGTGGCCTTGTCACACACTGTGTGTCATGCACATTCTGCCTGAAGATTATGGTAAGCGTTTGAATGTCTGTAGAATAGTCAGCCACTTACATTGTAATGCAAGAAATAGGAGATTCCATTCATCATTATTTAACATTCACTTCCCCATGTTTGCATAGAATTTGTTGAGAATTTTCTTTGGTCAGAAGCTTCTCCTGTTACTAACCCTCACTTATATCCAAACAAGGTCATATTTTCCCATGACCAGACATGTTTTTCACAGAAACTGAAGCTTGGAAATGAATGACTCTTCTTATATGATGGATACACTTGTCTACAACTATCAGACAATATCTAGACAAGGAGACACAAACACACACATACGTAATGGGATTTTTTAAGTTTCTATCTACCTAATGCACTCATAAGGCTTTGAGGGATATAGGAATATAGTAGAAAACACTTGCTCAAGGTGCCATGCAGTGGGACTGAACCCAGACCCATGTGGTTGGGAAGCAAACTTCTAAACCACACAGGTATACCTGCATCTGATGATCAACCAACAAAAATCAGAATAAGTGGATGATTGATTTTTACCGTGTATTTTTTCCATACCACCAATGGTTGGCTCTGCCTTACAATCATTATAGAGCCATTTGTTACAATCACAATCCTCTCTCATATTGTTTGTTAAGACCCAACTTTCTTTGAGATGTGGCACCACCACTTCTCATGTCTTCCAGATTTACCTTCTGTTGTCATTACCTGACAACACCTTCTCATTTCACTCTCATTGTTCATTTACATCACATGGTCATACACATGTAACCAGCTTCTCCTGCACTCATCCGCTCATGTTATTAATGGCAGTGTCATTAGCACACTGCACAAAATGCTTAATGGCATTTCTTTTGGCTGTGCGTTCTGAGTTCAAATTCCACCAAAGTCAACTTCATTGTTTTTCCTCTCAGGATTAACAAAATAGGTACCGGTTGAGCCCTGGGGTTGTAGTTGATGAGCCTCTTCCCCACGAAATTCCAGGCCTTGTGTCTAGAGTAGAATGAATTATTTCATACCTGGCTGCTCCAGGTATGAAATGGCTGCTCCATCAGCTCATTTGTACTCTGTCTGCCATACAAACTAACATTGTTAAATAATTGGGTTATGTTCTCTCAAGTGCATTGGTGCTGCAACTGCATAGACAGGGTGCATCGAATGAAGAACTGCACCTGACTGCTTGACCCAAAGCTATTCTGTCTCCTCTTCTCTCTGCTGCTTTTCCCCGAATGCTTCAGAGCTGGTTGGTCTTATGTCACTTTCACAAAGGTATTTCTCCAGCCCCCCCTCTTCACTTCTCTCCCATTCCTGCTTGTTGTGGCCAACACCTCCCAAGTCCTGTTCTACTCTGCTACTGCCTTTTCTTTCTTGTCCACAACATTGCTCATGCCTTTCATGCAGTGATTGTTGGGTGGGGTGGGGGCCTGAGTGTCAATGACAAAGGCAGCAAGGAGGACATTCATCATCATCATATTCATCATTACCACCAACACCAACATCAATATTGCTGCCATTGCTATCACCACTATCATCATCATTATTGCCTCCTCCTCCTCCTCCGCCGCCGCCGCCAATTTATATTTGTTATTCAAACCTGTCAATGTTTGGATAGGACCATTCTATCTCCCCCTCTCACCAGTCCTTATTAGCCAATGTAATCTATTTGACAAGGTCCAACCTCTTGAGACTAGATCTTCCCCCATTTTCTCCCCCCATTTTCCTCAGTCTCCATCGTCTGCAGGTTTCTTCCTCTTGGACCATTTGGTTCTTTCTACTTAACCCCTTCCCTGTTCATAAGTTGGTCATAAACGTCCATGCTTGTTTACAGACTTTTAATTTAGCCCTTGTTTCAGACAATCTCAGTAACTTTAAGATTTCCTTTCTTAAGTCTCAAGTTACTCTGGCAGTGGAATTAAATTGTGAAAGGACGCCAGAGAAATATGAATAGAGAAGACAGTCAAAGAGTTAGGGTGAAATACCCATATTCATCTGCAATGATTTTAACTGTTTGCCTGGCCAAAGCATTTCATAAGTCTGTCCTTAACATCCATACTTGTTTTCCAATTTTAATCAGCCTTTCTTTCATACATTCTGAGTAATATGAAACTTCCTTATCATAAGTCCCAAGTGGTTGAGAAAAACATCATCATCATCATTTGCCTGTCCTGTATCTCACTTTTTATACAAAGGACATATTTCTCTGGCAGTGTCACTCCCATTACTGAAGAGGAGTAGCCTGCAAGAGCCCTGTGCTGGTGTCACATAAAAAGCTCTTGTGCTGGCATCAAAGCCACATCAGAATCAGCCATCACACTGCATGGGTTGGATGATTTAACCAGAGCTAGCAAGCTTGTGAGCTGCACCAGATTTCAGTCAAATTTGGCTTGGTTTTTGTGTCGGGATGCCTTTCCTAACATGCCAACCACTTTACAGTGTATGACAGATGCTTTTGATGTGGCTTTTTATGGGTGCTTTTACATGATGCTAGCACAGGGCTCTTGTAGGATATTCCTCGTCAATAACAGGAGTGACATTGTCAGAGAAATATGTCCTTTGTACGAAATGTGAAATACAGAACAGGCAAATGGTTAAAAACCATCATGGTGATATTGACATCCTCAGAAAATACCAGCAATAACAAAGATTATTAATATTCTTCCTCCATTTTTCCGGTTCCTATTTATGTTTACAAACACTTCTTTCCATTTTTATATCAGTGTATTCTTCTCTGCTCGCAAGAAGTTGGTTTTGTTGCAGCAAAGAATCTCTCCAAAAAACTGGCAAGTGAAAGCAAACTTAACAAGGTAAGTTCAGAAAGACCACACACCAGCTTATCATTGTTCTTATTTCTTGTGTTAATATTGATTTCCAATGTTGGCACAAGGCTAGCAATTTCAGGGGAGGGGGCAAATCGATTATATCAGCCCCAGTACTCAACTGGTACTTATTTTGTTGACTCCCAAAAGGATGAAAGGTGGCATTTGAACTCAGAATGTGAAGTCGGCAGAAATGCCATTTCTTTCATTAATATCGGTGAAATATTTGTGATTCTCTTCATTGTTATAATGGATCTTTGTCATTTTTGACGAGTATTCAGGTGTTCAATCTTCCGAATTACCTGCATTTAAGTGGCTGAGTACTCCACAGATGTGTGTACTGTTTGTGTAATTCTTAGGCAGAATCGGCACAATGCAGTGTGACAAGGCCAGACTTTTGGATTATGGGTAAAATATAGCCGAGGCACTCCCATACAGTTTCCATCTTCTCAATTTCATTTATGAGACTAGTATTGGCTTGAGGCTTTGGTGAAAAGAAGACCAAGAAGAAAAGGGGGAAAAAACCCCCAAAAAACAAACCACTGGTCCCAGATGCCCTGCAATGAGATTGAACCAGGAACCTTATGATTTCAAAGCAAACTTCTTAATCATTTGGCAATACTACTACATCTACCAAAACGCACAGCAATACATTTAGAGCTTTGATAGAAAACCTTCTCAGTATTTGTTCCAAATTTCTGCACTTTGAGTTCAAATCCTACCAAGGTCAGCTATTCCTTTCATCCCTTTTGTGGGGTCAATAGAAAATTATTAATAAGGGGAATGGATTGGTGGAAATGTAAAAGGGTCGCGTGAGAGGCTTTTGTAGCATGTGTTCTGGTACATTGCATTCTGACTGAGAGCAAACACTTGTGAGGATACCAATGTCAAACTGTATCAACCTAAGTCAGCAGCTTTTTCCTTGGATAAACATTGGTGACATGAAGAAGGGAAACTTGTATTATGCATGGGCACCTCTGGTCTTCCTCAAAAATGTCTTGTTGTCCAGATCTGTACATATATATATATATATATATATATATATATTGCAGATACTTGGTCCACACTGACCAATGAAGTTCTTGTACATATTATGCTGTTGTTATCATTTTGATGAACAGTTATGTTCTTGAATGTCCAACTAAAACTTTGTCAAGGGACGATGCTAAATTGTCCATTAAGTTGCTCAATGTAGCGTTGAAAATATTTCTAAAGAAATAAGTTGTGAGGAAACAACAGGACATCATCATCATTATTATTTTAACATTTACTTTCCCATGCTTGTATAGGTTGGATACAGTTTGTTAAATCAGATGGATGCCTTTCCTGTCACCAACCTTCACCTGTTTCCAATCAAGGTAATATTTCCCCACAACCAGAGACACACATACGCACATATATGTATGTGTATTTTATCATTTATGATTATTCTGCTGAGGTCGACTTTGCCTTTCATCCTTTTGGGGTCGATAAAATAAGTACCAGTTGAACACTGGGGTTGATGTAATCGACTCATCCCCACCTCTCCCAAACTGCCCTTGTGGCAAAAATTTGAAATAATTATCTATTAAACGATTAGGCAGTGAAGCTTGGCAGACTCGTTAGCATGCCAGACAAAATGTTTAGCAGCATTTCATCTTTACATTCTGAGTTCAAATTCCCCCATACTCAATTTAGCCTTTCATTCTACTGGGGTTGATCAAATAAATCCTGGTTGGATACTGGGGGTCAATGTAATCGACTTAACCCCTTTCCTGAAATTGCTGATCTTGAGGCAAAATTTGAAATCATTATTTATTAAATAACAAAAAGGAACTTGTATTCCTTTTTAATCAAGCAATCCCTTTCATTAGTTTACTTCAAGACATTAACTCTAAAACTGAATATTCATCCCTCCCTGTAGATTTTCCACAAGTAAACACTAGTAAAACCCTGTGAGGGGCCAGTGTCCTATCTAGGAGCTGGGGAATATATGGTATATACTTGAGTAATAGTTGATCTCATGTAAAAGTCGGCACCCTATTTTAGGCCAAAAATTGGGAATTTTCCAAAGACCCTGTATAAAAGTCAACCCCAGTATTTCACAAACAACAGGACAACATTTGTGGGTCAAGGTACCGTATTATCCTGTATGTAGAAATAACACTGTTGCAATGTTGTGTGGCTACCTTACTGTAGCCACCTCTATAAGTGGAATGCTTGGTGTTTATAATGGAATGCTCGGTGCTTATAGTAAAACACCATTGTTGATGGATGCTACATCGCCATCACTAAAATGTATGCACAGGATATGTTGCAAGCCTGCATACATCTTCCAGCACAATAAACACATGCATCATACACTTGTTGTTTACATTGTGAGAAACGTGTTTCACAGACAGCATTATTGGTGAAAAACAGCAAACACCACTGCACAAGACATCCTGCAAAGTTTTTTTTTAAAGTGAAAGTGTAAATATAAGAGTTTTGTGGTCTTGTTTCTGGGTTTTGATATATAATAGAAAGTGTGTTTTGGTGCATAGAATTGGTAATATTACTGTAATTCATTGTGTTTTTGTTTTTATTCATTTAGAGATCAGTTGGGTTTCTGCTGCTGATACGGTAATTCGGATTCTAATTTGAATTTCAGCCCCTCAGAAGTACTATCCATGTTATAGTCAACCCCATAAATTTGACTTTTACATGAGTATGTACGGTATAAGCCACAGAATCCAGAGAACCAACCTTATGAGCCTAGGGCTCAGCAAGGACCTTTCGATTCTCTTTGTTTTTTTTCTTTCATGAATATGGAATACAAAGTAAAACTAGACCATACTTCCTTTAAGTACATAATTATTTCATTTATTTTAATCAATTGAGACTTAACTACATAAATTCACAATCGCAGAATAATGCTAATAATATAGCCTGAACAAGATAAACTATCTCTATTTTGCAGAGAAAAGTGTAGGTGGCTAGCTAGCCACCTACACTTTTCTCTGCAAAATAGGGATAGTTTATCCTGTTCAGGCTATATTTTTAGCATTATTCTGCGATTGAGAATTTAAAATCACTTCTTTAACTTTCTAAAAGACATCTCAACGCTTCTAAAAGCAAACTTCGCTTGTTTATTTACATTTGTCGTAATTTGAATTTTTACATAAATTCAGTTTAAAAATTATTTTTTATTAGTTGTTTCGCTTGCATTTGTTGATTGTCAAACTCCTCTCACTTTTCATCGAAAGTACAGGTAGTATAATCAACATCTGTGTTTTAACGTCCATTTTTTCCATGCTTGCATGGGTTAGACAGAGTTTATTGAGATGGATTTACGATGGCCTGATGTCCTTCCTGCCATCAACCCTCTCCTGTTTCCAAATAAGGTAATATTTCCCTCATGGCCAGACATCTTCTGCAGACTACTAGAAGTGAACGACACTGCTTGTAGGACAGTGACACTCGTTTACAATTACAATCTTGGCGTTGGGAAGGGCATTCAACCGTAAAAACCATGCCAAATCAGATTGGAAGCTGGGACAGCTCTCTGGCTTATCAGTTTCAGTCAAACTGGCCAAACCCATGCCAGCATGGAAAGTAGACGCTAAATGATGATGAACATTGTCAAGACAAGGACACACACACACACACACACACACACACACACACACACGCATATACAGGTACAGACATGGCTGTGTGGTAAGAAATTTGCCTCCCAATTACATAGTTCATTGTTCAGTCCCATTGTGTGGCACCTTGGGCAAATATCCTCTATTATAACCCTGGGTCGAGCAACGCCCTCTAGGTGGATCTGGTAGATGGAAACTGAAAAAGTACTATTTGTGTGTGTGTGTGTGTGTGTGTGACGTTGTCTTAACATTGCATGATAATTATAAAATGAGCATCTCCATGCAAGGAATGTTATTCATTTCCAATATTCTGCAAGATGTCTGGTCATGGAGAAATATTACTTTACTTGGAAACAGGTAAGGGTTGGTGACATAAAGAGCATCCAGCCGTCGAAAATCTACCTCAAGAAACTCTGTTTGACCCATGCACGCATGGAAAAGTGGACGTTAAAACATTGCCGATGATATACCTGTACTTTTAACGAAAGGTGAGTAAATGCAACACACTTGATGGACCTCAGTTTCATGCACAAAGTCGACTAACTCCATGCTAAAGAAAATGACATTTGCTTAATGCACCATGTAGTAGAATTGAACCCGGGTCCTTCTGAGTACATCTAATTTAGACTCATTGACAATTCCGGTGTTACCATTCTTTCAGTTCCGATCGATTCCGTTTAGTACGAAGGAACACAAGAACAACGAAAAACATCTTTGTTGTATTAAATGTATATATATATTATTCAAGGGAAGTAACTCTAGCATCCAATTTAGACTCCTCGACAACTCGGACGTTACTATTATTCGCGTATTCTCTCAGTTCCGATTTAATTTGTCCACGTTAATTAGTAAAATTAATGAATTTGGATATGAGGAATCAGACTTTTCAAGGCTGCTCAATCATGTATGAAAGAGGAGAGGCCTCACCATCTTTATCCTTCAGATAATGGGCTTCATGTATTTATGAAATATATTATCATCATCATCGTTTAACGTTTGCTTTCCAAACTGGCATGCACCTACGTATATGTGTGTGTTTATGTGTGTGTGTGTGTATGTGAGTGTATGTGTGTGTGTATGTATGTCTATGTATATATATATATATATATACTGGAGTAAGCACATAAATGTGCAACAAGGTGGAAAAAGAGCACTCAAATACGGGAGGTAGAATAATATGCTTTATTTGAAAGCAACAGAAATAAAAAACTGTTACTCGGAGTTGCACGTTCCCATTCATCGGACAGTTTTGTTAGAAATGGGAAAGAAATGACGATGCAATCAAAACTAATATAAAATTAAAACATGGATCTGTTTCATTGGTCGTTTCAAATAACGGTCTTAGGCATGCAATGAACAAAACAAATGAATTCAATATAGATTCATCCTATTTTTTTTAAAATCAAAGAAAACCTTAAATTGAAAAGTGGGTTCAAAATACATATTGTAAATAATTATATTCGGATTATTGCTCAATTAGCACATTAAAATTAAAATGAGTGGCTGTGTGGTAAGTTGCTTGCTTACCAACCACATGGTTCCGTGTTCAGTCCCACTGCGTGGCACCTTGGGCAAGTGTCTTCTACTATAGCCTCGGGCCGACCAAAGCCTTGTGAGTAGATTTGGTAGACGGAAACTGAAAGAAGCTTGTCGTATATATGTATATATATATATGTATATATGTGTGTGTGTGTGTATTTGTGTGTCTGTGTTTGTCCCCCAACATCGCTTGACAACCGATGGTGGTGTGTTTACATCCCCGTAACTTAGCGGTTCGGCAAAAGACATCGATAGAATAAGTACTAGGCATCCAAAGAATAAATCCTGGGGTCGATTAGCTCGACTAAAGGCGGTGTTCCAGCATGGCCGCAGTCAAATGACTGAAACAAGTAAAAAAGAGTAAAAAGAGAGAGCTGCATTAAAATAAAAAATAAAAATTCTACAACAGTATCTATGCATACTAGACTATCTACAACATACATATATACATCAAAATACACAGATGCATATGTACAGACAATATACGTATATAGGCATATATTTGCAAGACATAAATACATGCACGAATATGCATGTATACACAAACACATATGCACGCAATCATGCTTGCATACGAAAATTATTCAGCGTTGCAAAAGGCAAGTGTATCTTAAACTTATGGAGGGGGGTGTGGAAGTAAGGGTTAGGAAGAGTAACGTATAGATAAAGGACGTTACTAATGTAGAAAGGGAGAAAGTATGGTTTTCATGAGGAAGGAAAGAAACATCATCATCATCATCATCATCGTTTAATGTCTGCCTTCCATGCTGGCATGGGTTGGACGATTTGACTGAGGACTGGTGAAACCAGATGGCTACACCAGGCTCCAATCTGATTTGGCAGAGTTTCTACAGCTGGATGCCCTTCCTAATGCCAACCACTCTGAGAGTGTAGTAGGTGCTTTTACGTGCCACCGGCACAAAGGCCAGTCAGGCGGTACTGGCAACGGCCACGCTCAAAATGGTGTATTTTACGTGCCACCTGCACAGGAGCCAGTTCGGCGGCACTGGCAACGATCTCGCTCGAATGTCTTTACACGTGCCATCTGGCGTAAGTGCCAGGAAGGCGATGCTGGGCACAGGTGCCATTGACGGTTTCACTTTCACTTGCCCCAATAAGTCTTCGCAAGCCCAAACAAAGGAGAGAAAGAAGGAAAGAAAGAGAAAGAAGGAAAGAAAGAGGGAAGTGTAGTGTATATAACAAACATACACAAAATTGGATTACGTATATATGTGTATACAAAAATGTATATTAGCATCACGTATACAGATATATAGGGATATGTACGCGAATACACACAAATATAATTGTATACGTGCGTGTAAATTTTATTTTAATTTTAATGTGTTAATTGAGCAATAGTTCGAATATAAATGAAAACATAGAAAACGAACTTTTTTTCGAGCAACGAAAAAAAACAGAGAAACGAGACATGCAACATAAAGAATGTACCCCTTCTTCATTTTCTTTGCATTCATAATAATTTTTCCATCGTCTTGGCTCAACAGCCCTCACCGTTTGTTTTTACTGTCTTGTTCTCACTGTCCTGTTCTTCTTAACACTTTCACTTTCCGCAAAAAATCCCAAATTTTATTTAATTTGTTTTGCAGGAAGAACTGCTTCAACAAAGTCGCGTATTGTCCTCGCCTTCGAAACGTAGAGAAGATGAAACAGGGACAACTGACGAAGGGGTAAACTCTTTTTGTTGCATGTCTCGTTTCTCTGTTTTTTTTCGTTGTTTGAAAAATGTTCGTTTTCTATGTTTTCGTTTCTCATTGTGTTTAATGTTTTTTTTAAGTCTTGTACCCATATATGCATGTATATATACATATATATGTAGGTATGTATGATCGAATGCCAGGCATCCTTTTCCAAGTAAGTTTTATCTTCTCTGTCTATCTCTCTCTCCCTCTCTTGTTCTTCATCCTTTCTGTTTTTCTCTCCCGCTCTTTCTCTTTACTTCTCTGCCTTTCACTGTTCCCTCTCTCTCTCTCTCACTCTTCCTCCTTAACCCTCTTGTCGCTGACACGTGACGAAAGGGGATCTCTCTTTCTGTCCACTGCCTTCCTAAAAAAAAAGACGTGCTTTTTTCTGTCTCTTCTCTCATGGCCCGTCTACCTAGCGTTCATAATAATTTCAACAGCCCTCACTGTTTGTTCTCACTGTCCTGTTCTTCTTAACACTCACCCTCCGCAAAAAATCACAAATTTTATTTAATTTGTTTTGCAGGAAGAACAAAGTCACGTATTGTCCTCTCCTTCGGAACGCGGAGTAGATGAAACAGAGACAACTGACAAAGGGGTATACTCTTTATGTTGCATGTCTCGTTTCTCTGTTTGTTTTTTTCATTGTTCGAAACAAAGTTTGTTTTCTATGTTTTCATTTTTATGTTTTCGTTTCTCATTGTGTTTAACGGTTTTTTGATGTCCTGTACCCATATATGCATGTATATATACATATATATGTAGGTCTGTACATATATGTATGTATATATGCATATATTTAAAAGCACCCACTACACTCTCTGAGTGGTTGGTGTTAGGAAGGGCATCCAGCTGTAGAAACTCTGCCAAATTAGATTGGAGCCTGGTGTTGCCATCCGGTTTCACCAGTCCTCAGTCAAATCGTCCAACCCATGCTAGCATGGAAAGCGGACGTTAAAC
>NC_069002.1:25370573-25378261 GCF_001194135.2 Octopus bimaculoides
ATATATATATATATATATATATATATATAAAGAATATGTATATAAAGAAAGTGCCAATAGCATAGACTTGCTTAAGGTGGACCTCAACTTGCCAGGTAGTGACCCACACACTTGTGGATTAGGTATACGGAAAATGAAACAAGCCCGTCATATTTATATATACATATGTATGTGTATATATGATTGTGTGTTTGTGTTTACATTCCTGTAACCTAACGGTTCAGCAAGAGAGACTGATAGAATAAGTACTAGGCTTACAAAGAATAAGTCCTGGGGTTGATTTGTTCGACTGAAGGCAGTGCTCCAGCATGGCTGCAGTCAAATGACTGAAACATATATAAAAGAATTAAAGGATGTACACATACGTACATGTTTGTTTATTTAATAACAATTTGGCTTAGCTCCACATGACTCAGAGTTTCATGGGGACCAAGCCATGTCTACCTCATCAGATGTTTGGAGAAAACTGTTGTTAAAAATCTATTTAACTCGTACCAAATATGTCAAGTGCTACTTTCTTTCATTTGTCTACTCACCTATAAAAGCTAGGTTTCATATGGAAAGGTGGGGAAATATGATTACATGGAGGTATAGGTTGGGGGCAAAGGAAAGGGAGATGAAATTCAATGGGTGAGTGGATGTAGGAGGACGTTGATTGTGTACTTTCTTTGGACTGTATTTTGTTAAAGAGATTATTACAATTGCTATGATGGTACTCTGAGTCCTGTATTCTATGACCACACAACCATCGTCTGCTATTTGGTCCATAACTGTGGTCCTTGTTATGTGTTACCACCCTGGGCCTGAGCAGACCTGAGAGCAGCAGTGACTAATGAGTAACTCTAGACTCCACAAAATTCCTGGACGCTCAAGCTGGAGCTGCACTTCCAGATACAGTTTAATGTCTTGCTGAGGACATGGTACACATAGACATGTGTCCTGTGGAAGTAATACAGCCAAATGTAGCATGATAGTAATTGTAGTAACGGCAGTCAAATGTTCTATAGTGGTAACCAAAGCAATATAATAACCATAGCAATGGCAGTCATGTACCATCACAGTTACCATAGTAACGCTGGTCAAATATACCACCTTAGCAACCATAGTCAAGCAGTGTTGCATGGCAATAACCATAGTAATTGTAATTATCATGTGAGTAACTACAATCTGTGACCAGTTTAGGATGGAACCTTTATTGCTATATCCGTATGTTGCTGTATTAGAATCCATTGCTGTGTACACAAGTTCAGTCTTGGTACAAAATGCCACTAAACCTCTTTTTTAACTGACTATAGCTAGTTGTATAATGGGTATTAGCAATAGCAACGGAGTATAGGTATATTTACTGTGTTCACAGGAGTGTCAATGATAGCAAGGAAATGGTGACACATTTACTATGCTTTCAGGAGCATCAGTATATTTGTTATGTTTACAGGCTTATTGATGATAATGAGTATCAAGGTATTCCCTGAACCTTATGAAGGAGATGACAGAGGGCTGAGATGTGTGTTGCATTGTTCTACTTAAGGAGACCATAAAACCAGGGTGCCACATTAAAAGCATTAGTGTCAAAAAGCACTGGTGCTGGTGCCACTTAAAAAGTGCCCAGTACACTCTGTGAAGTGGTTGGAATTAGGAAGGACATCCAGCTGTAGAAACCAAACCAGAAACAGACTATGGAACCTGGTGCGACCCCTGGTCTTGTCAGTTCCTGTTAAGCTGTCCAACCCATGCCAGCATGGAAAACAGATGTTAAATGTTGATGAAGATGATGATCGCAGGTGTATTACCATGATCAATGTCTTCACAGGTTATCTATGTATCTGCTGTGCTTACAGATATATTACTTTAATTACTGTGACCAAATGAGTATAACTGTAATTGCCGTATTCACAGGAGCATCTGTTCAATCCGTACCCAGGAGTACAATTGTATTCACTTATATGTTTGCAAGGGTATTGGTGTAATCACTGTGTTCATAGGGGTATCAATAAATTTACTCTGTAAAGTGGTTGGCGTTAGGAAAGGTATCCAGCTATAGGAACCAAGCCAAAACAGATGACTGGAGACTGGTGCAGTTCTCTGACCTACCAGCTCCAGCCAAACCATCCGACCCATGCCAGCATGGAAAACAGACATTAATCCTTTAGTATTTAAATTGGCCATATCTGGCCCAAATATTCTATCTGTTATATCTTCAAACTGGCCAGATCTGGCCTCTCACACCTACCCTACAGTGTCATCCTAAAAATCAATCAATCACATCATCAAAATGTCAAAGCTACAAGATAAGGCATGACTAATTTAACCCTTTCGATACCAACCCGGTTGGAACTGCCTCTGGTTCTATAGTCTTTGTTATATTCAAAATTAATTGAGAGACTCACAGAGCATCTCAACAGAAATACGGTAAGAAAAGGGGTAAAATATATAATAGAGAAACAATTCGTAACCCTTTTGATACCAACCTGGCTGAAACCACCTCTGGCTCTGTAGTACAAATGTCTTGTTTTCATAAGTTTTGAATTAAAATCTTCCACCAAACCTTTGTCACAATTTATGTTCCTAACACTAGCTTAATGATTACTAAGTTATTTTACTAAATTCTTTGTTATATTTAAAATTAATTAAAAGAAACACAGAGCATCTCAACAGAAATATGGTAACAAAAGGGTTAAAATATATAATAGAGAAACAATTCTTAACCCTTTTGATACCAAGCCAACTGAAACCACCTCTGGCTCTGAGTACAAATGTCTTGTTTTCATCAGTTTTGAATTAAAATCTTCCACCAAACCTTAGTCACAATTAATGTTCCTAACACTAGCTGAATGATTACTAAGTTATTTTACTAAATTCTTTGTTATATTTAAAATTAATTGAAAGAAACACAGAACATCTCAACAGCAATACGGTAATGAAAGGGTTAAAACAATGTGAATGAATAAGCAGTACATTAGACAGAATAATCTGAATGCTAAAGGGTGAAATGATGATGTTCACAGGAGTATCTTCACAGGAGTATCAACGGATTCACTGCATTTATTGGAGTATAAATAAATTGACTGTATTCCAAAGAGTATCAATGTAATCACTGTTTATAAGAGAACTAATGAATTCACTGCATTCACAGGAGTATTACTATATTGATTGTATTCACAGGAATTTCAAATATATTCGTTGCATTCATTGGAGTTGCTACTTTATTGTCTCATACTCTTTTACTCTTTTACTTGTTTCAGTCATTTGATTGTGGCCATGCTGGAGCACCACTTTTAGTTGAGCAAATCGACCCCAAGACATATTCTTTGTAAGCCTAGTACTTATTCTATCAGTCTCTTTTGCCGAACCTCTAAGTTACAGGGATGTAAACACACCAGCATCAGTTGTCAAGCGATGTTGGGGGGACAAACACAAACATATACACACATCATCATCATCATCATCATCGTTTAACGTCCGCTTTCCATGCTGGTATGGGTTGGACGGTTCAACTGGGGTCTGGGAAGCCAGAAGGCTGCACCAGGCTCCAGTCTGATCTGGCAGAGTTTCTACATCTGGATGCCCTTCCTAACGCCAACCACTCCGAGAGTGTAGTGGGTGCTTTTACGAGCCACCGACACGACGGCCAGTCAGGCGGTACTGGCAATGGCCATGCTCAAAAAGGTGTTTTTTACGTGCCACCTGCACAGGAGCCAGTCCAGCGGTACTGGCAACGACCTCGCTTGAATGATTTTCTAACATGCCACCATGCCACAAGTGCTAGAAGGCGACACTGGTAATGATTATGCTCAAATAGTGCTATTTACGGGCCACTAGCATGGAAGCCAGACACCTGCTCTGGCAATGAACACGCTTGGACAGTGTTGTTAGTGCTCAACTGGCGCAGGTGCCAGTCATCAAATATGGTTCAATTACGATTTTGATTTCACTTGCCCCAACAGGTCTTCGCAAGCAGAGTTTTTAGTGTCCAATGAAGTAAAGATATGAATAAGTTAGCTGGCTACACTTCTGGCAGAGGTCACAGATTATGCTCTCACTTGCCTTGCCGGGTCTTCTCACGTACTGCATATTTCCAAAGGTCCCGGTCACAAGTCATTGCCTCGGCGAGGCCTAAAGTTCAAAGGCCGTGCTTCACCACCTCATCCCTGGTCTTCCTGGGTCTATCTTTTCCACAGGTTCCCTCAACTGCTAGGGTGTGGCACTTTTTCACACAGTTATCCTCGTCCATTCTCACCACATGTCCATACCAGCGCAGTCGTCTCTCTTGCACACCACAACTGATGCTTCGTAAGTTCAACTTTTCTCTCAAGGTACTAATACTCTGTCGGGTATGCACACTGACATTACACATCCATCGGAGCATACTGGCTTCATTCCTTTCAAGCTTACGCGTGTCCTCAGCAGTCATGGGCCATGTTTCACTGCCATGTAGCATGGCTGTTCGTACACATGCGTCATACAGTCTGCCTTTTACTCTGAGTGAGAGTCCCTTTGTCGCCAGCAGAGGTAAGAACTCTCTGAACTTTGCCCAGGCTATTCTTATTGTAGCAACTACACTTTCAGAGCACCCTCCCCCACTACTAACTTGGTCACCAAGATAGCGGAAGCTATCAACCACTTATAGTTTTTCTCCCTGGAATGTGGCAGAAGTTGTTTTCTGCACATTCACAGTGTTTATTGCTCCTGAGCATCTGCCACATACAAAAACTAACTTCCTAGTTAACCTTCCTTTGATATTGCTGCACCTCTTATGTGTCCATAGCTTACACTGGGTACATCTTATGGAACAACGGGTTTCTTTCAGTTTCCGCCTACCAAATCCACTCACAAGGCTTTGGTCGGCCCGAGGCTATAGTAGAAGACACTTGCCCAAGGTTCCATGCAGTGGGACTGAACCAGAACCATGTGGTTGGTAAGTAAGCTACTTACCACACAGCCACTCCTATGCCTATGTCTTTTTTTTTTTGGTTTTAATCTCCTAATACTCCTGTATTTTTTAGGTTTCCAAAACCACTGATGCCGACCAAAAGAAATTACAGAACAACATCCGTGATGACATCAGCAGCTTGATCTCAGCCTACCTCAAGAAATATCTTTTGACTGGATCTACAGCTTTCTTAGTTCAGGTAATTAATTAAAACTGCTCCCTTGTTTGTGTTTTTATGTCATGTAACCTTCCTGCTCACAGCAACAGAATCACTTGCTGGATATGAATGATGGAGCCTTTAAATGGTGCTCGGCTTGGCTTGCTGGTAACAGCTGTCAGATCTAGTTCAAATGGTTGCATTCATCCTGCCTCCAGACACCATCAATGCATTTATAGAGCTTGTGGGTGACGATGATTTGCCACAAGAACTTGTGGCATATTTTGAAATGCATTACATTGGTGAGGGGAGAGGCAGGGGAGCTCGTAGACATAGAGTTCCTCCTACTTTTCTTATCGGTCTTTGGAATATGTATGGAAGAACCCTATATCAGCTGGAAACACCAACAATGGAGTAGAAGGTTTCCATAATGCACTGCAAGAATCTGTTACAAATACTCATCCAAATTTATTGGAACTTATCAATGTCTTAAGAAATGAAGAATCTCTTTCTAAAAAGAAGGTAAACAATGCAACAAGAGGAGAAACTGCAACCAAGGAAAAAAACAAAGATGTTTGTAAGCGCATACTAAGCATTGTCAGAGGTTACGATCAAAATCAAAACCAGCATTATTTGAATGCAATTGCAATGAACTTAGATGATTTTTAGCTTTTTAGTTTTTTAGCTTAACTTTTTAAATAAAGAGTATGATTTAGAAAATTACTATTTTTAAATCTCACAATGAGAGATATTCAGCAACAGTACTTTGTAGTAAAGATTATTTGCCAACATAACATGGCAGTCCTGGTTTAGGACGAATGTTACTGTAACTTTAGAAACATTCATCCTAAACCAGGACTGCCATGTTATGTTGGCAGACAGTCTTTACTCCAAAGTACTGTTACTGAATATCTCTCGTTGTGAGATTTAAAAATAGTAATTTTCTAATTTATAGACCAGTGACTAGTTGTCACTTTGAAAACTATATATTTTGAACGGGAATTTGGCAGTGGCACCTCTATCCAAACAATTATTCTGTGCTGATGAAGGGAAATAACCTGGAAATCGCGATACAGATATTGTTTTGAAAATATAAGGACACAGATCATGTTGTATAGCCTGCTGGAGAGATGATGTCTCCCGGGGTTAAATTACAGCAACATTCGTCCTATACCAGGACTGCCATGTTATGTTGGCAGACAGTCTTTACTCCAAAGTGTATGACCTTCATTATTTTTATTTTTAATTTTATTTTTTATCCTTCTCTTCTTATGCTTTACTACAAAATGTCCTTGCGGTGAAATACCTGTATAGTGAATTGCCTTACAGTGAATAGTCCTACAGCCAATTGCTTTACGGCGTCTTGTCCTAGAAAAGTGAATGTTAAAATGCTGATGTAATTATTGGATTCCCAGAGGAAGACATTTACTCCAAGAGCCTACTACTTTTATGAACTCATTTCTTATGTCATTGGTAATTAGTGTATGGTAATGAGATTTCTTTTGATCTTTTTTTTGTCTTCATTTTTATGTCTATTTTTCTTTGGTAGCATGGGTTAGGTGAATATATTATTGGCCATTGTTATTACCCCTGGAAAAACAGACATAGAACGGACAAACAAGTAATAAACTGGTAGTGGAGTGTGAGAAGGGGGTGGATTATCATCATCATCACCATCATCAGCACCATCATCATTATCATTTAAGATCCATTTTCCATGCTGGTATGGGTTGGACAGTTTGATAGAAACTTGTAAGGCTTGGGGTTGCACCAGGTTCCACAGTCTGCTTTGACATGGTTTGTACAACTGGACGCCATTCCTAATGCCACCCACTCCACAGAGTGTACTTGCTGCTTTTGAAGTGACACCACCACCCACACCAACGCTACTTATGTAGTAATTACAGTTTTTGGTACTTACACTGGCCATATCCGGCCCAAATATTCTCCCTGTTTTATGTTCAAACTGGCCAGATCTGGCCTCTCACACCTATCCAACAATGTCATTCTAAAAATAAACTATCACTTCATCAAAATCTCAAAGCTACAAGATAAGGCATTGATTAATTCAAAGCTATGTAAATAAATAAGGGTTGCATCTAACAGAGAACCCTGAATGTGAAACGGTTAAAGGGTTAAAAGTATTCCTGATTCTGTGTACATTTTGTGTGTAGCTTTGTGGGTGCATCAGTGGAATAGATACCAGTCATATATTGAGGGAGAGGTTTGATTTAATTAACTAATGGGTTCCAGGCATGGCTCCGTGGTTCATCATGTTTGCCTCAGTTACTATGTGGTGTTGGGTTCAATCCTACTGCATGGTACCGTGGGGGTAAATGTCTTCTACTATTACAGCTTTGAGCTGACCAATGTCTTTGGAGTAGAATTGGTAGCAGAAAACTATATGGAAATCTATCGCATATATACATCTATTTATTTCCTCTTATTCCTTTTTGTGGAAGAGCATTGGCTCGAAACGTAAAAGACATTTCCATTCTTTTTGAGCGTCAAACTAATACACTTATTTGTTGTTTCTACACAAGTCTTCATCTTTGTTTTTCTATAAATTTGAACTACATCTACATGTATATATATATATAT
>NC_069002.1:25378367-25380321 GCF_001194135.2 Octopus bimaculoides
TATATAAAGCTGAAGTTGTGTGTCTGTGTGAAGCCTTTTTAAAAGTTTATAGAAATCCACATTTTCCACTTTTTCGTAAAAATTTTTACATCAATGGAATTTTCTCGATGTGAACTTTCCAGTGCAGTAATTAGATTTTTTAAATTCCGTTTACTTTGTGTGATTTAAGGGAGATTTGGCTGTTGTTTCTAGCACCTTTTATATTTCTTCCTTTCTACCTGGAACAGCATTCTTACACACGCGCTCAACAGAGAGAGAAAGTGATACATACAACGTCATAGATTAAACTTTACCTATTTTTCATAACATTGATACGCAAAAACACACACAACC
The DNA here is from genome assembly GCF_001194135.2 of Octopus bimaculoides. NCBI lineage: Eukaryota > Metazoa > Mollusca > Cephalopoda > Octopoda > Octopodidae > Octopus > Octopus bimaculoides. The sequence goes on from NC_069002.1 coordinate 25,378,701, forward strand.
ACACATACGTAATCTGTGCCAACAACATACACATTGCTCCCGTTCTCTATCTCCCCCTCTTCCTCTCTTCCTCTCTCGCTCTCTCAATCGCATACACGTGCAAGTAAACACAATCATTCACGTTCGTCAATGTGGCATAACTACAGAGTTGTACTCACCGACTTTGGAAGGTCATAACTTTCAGAAAAAGTCTTGGTCCCCTGTTATCCCTTCTGTGAGTCCCAACTTTTGTAGATCCTTTCTCACCACTTGCCCTCCCCCATTGCTGGCCTTGTATCAAAATTTGAAACCAATAATTCTACCAGCTCACAACTCTCCCTTCCTTTTACAGATTGCGGTCTTTCGTATCAATATAAATAAATCAATTTACGTCTCGTATTCTGAACCATATTCTAAGTGATGCCTTTAATGGTATCTGTTGTGTGTTTCCTATGTTTAGGCTGCCAGCAGAGCACTAGAAACGGAGAAGAAAGACAGTTCTGGTATCGTTGATAGCCAAAAGAAAATCAGGTAAGTTGCTATGGATACGGTGGAGTATTTTTCTCAGTTCTTAGCATTTTTGATTTCTGTTTCCTCACACAGTCACTGGTCTGATGGATGCATGCGTGGCTGTGTGGTTAAGATGTTTTCTTTCCAATAACACAGTTCAAGTTCAATCCTACTTCATGGCACCTTGGGTCAATATATGTTTTTTTGTAACAACCTTGAACTAATCAAAGTCCTTTGAGTGGATTTGTGAGATGGAAACTGAAAGAAGCCCATCACACACACACATACACATATATACATAAATATATATTCATTCCTGAGCTCTAACTGTAGAGGGAACCTGTGGAAGGGGTAGACCCAGGAAGATGTGGGATGAAGTGGTGAAAAAGGATCCTTAGATGCTGGGCCTCACTGAAGAAATGACAAGGGACCAAGAGATGTGGCGATTTTCTGTGCTGGAGAAGACATGTCAAGCTAAGTAAAATTGCTATCATCCAATCAAACAGGCTTGTCCTTTACAGGTGCCGGTGCCACATGAAATGCAGTCAGTACATTCTATAAAGTGGTTGGCATTAGAAAGGGCATCCAGCTGTAGAAACCATGTCACAACAGAAGATTGGAGCATGGACAGCGCCCTGGCTGGCCATCCCCATGTCAAAACGTCCAACTCATGCCAGCATGGAAAACAGATGTTAAATGATGATAATGACGATGATGATATATATACACACACACACACACACACATATGCATGCCCACCCCACACACATGTACACACACACACACATGTACCCCCCACACGTGATGTCAAGACAATGAAACAGAAATGTGTGTGTGTGTCTCCTTGTTGTCTTGGCATTGCATGATAGTTGTAAACAAGCGCCACTGTCATACAAGCAGTGTTGTTCATTCTTCCAATATTCTGTATAAACATGTCCAATGTCCAGCCATGAAGAAATATTATCTTGCTTGGAAACAGGAGGGTTGGTGACAGAAAGAGCATCTGGCCATTGAAAATCTGTCACAATAAACTCTGTTCAACCCATAGAAGCATGAAAAATGCACATTAGAATGACAATAGTGATATATATATATATATATATATATATATATATATATATATATATATATA
>NC_069002.1:25380808-25381242 GCF_001194135.2 Octopus bimaculoides
TTTCACATATCTGTAATTTTTCAGATTAACACCCGCACGATTACCCAACCCTAATCCTAAACCTAATCCTAACACTAACCCTAAACCCTAACCCTAACCCTAAAACCCTAACCCTGACCCTAAAACCGTAACCGTAACACTAATCCTAACCCTAACCGTAACCCTAAGCCCTAACCCTAAACCCTGACCCTAAAACTGTAACTGTAACACTAATACTAACCCTAACCCTAACCCTAAACCCTAACCCTGACCCTAAAACCGTAACCCTAACACCCTAGTGAAAATCGTGTTATATTTACAAAACATTGACGAACATGAGTTATATTTTACTGAATGATTGTGTACTTGCACGTGTATGCATTTGAGAGAGCGAGAGGGGGAGAAAGGAATAGAGGTAGTTAAAAGTTTTCTTATGACGGCTTCTCTTCACTGCC
>NC_069002.1:25382297-25383613 GCF_001194135.2 Octopus bimaculoides
TATATATATATATATATGTAGGTATGGGGATTGTGATTCAAATCTCTGTAGCCATGTATGGAATACTATTGCATTATAACCCTATGTGCTTTCTGTATGGGCTCTTTCTGCTAAATAAGGGTGTTGTTAAAAGATTTGAAATGTATTGATACAGAAGAAATGGTAATTTCACAGAAAGAAGCTTTCATGCCGATTATTTAAAGTGGAAAGAAGTTGTGGAAGAGGGAGACCCAGGAAGACATGGGGCGAAATATTGAAGTCTGATCTCAAAACACTGACCCTTATAAAGAAGATGACAGATGACGGGCATATAGCGTAGTGATTAAGAGTGCAGGCTACTGACCCCAAGATTCCAGATTCAATCCCAAGCAGTGACTTGAATAAATAATAAAAATAATAACATCAGCAAAAAATACCTTAGGAATGAGAGTCCCATTAGTCAAATAAAAGGGTTGGGTTCGAAATTCCACCAGGACACCTGATGACGGCTGGAGGTTACATCAGTGAAACATTGTGGTAACAAGGAACAAGGTGAGGACACCTGTCCGTCCATTGTAAATAATGTAAATAATTCCTCACCTCAAAAATATAGAACAGAGGATTGCGATATGTGGCATATTGCTCTACTCGAGAAAACCCACCCATCTCAGCAGAATTGATATCCTAATACCAGGGTGCCATGTAAAAAGCATTGATGTTGGTGCTATGTAAAAAGCACTGAATACACCCTATAAAGTGGTTGGCATTAGGAAGGACCAAAATAGACTATGGAACCTGGTGTGGCTCCAGGCCTTGCCAGTTCCTGTCAAGCTGTCCAACCCATGCCAACATGGAAAAATGGCTGTTAAAATGACATTAAATGATGGTCATCATTGGAGTGTGGCTATGCTGTGGCATCGTCTTGAAGGGTTGAAGAACTTGGCCCTGGTGCTTTTATTTCTTTCAAAGTCTAGTACTTATTCTATTAGTGCCTTTTGGCGATAGAGGTTGTGGAGACATAAACAAACCAATACTGGTTGTCAAGCAGTGGTTGACAGACAGACAGACACATGCATATATATATATATAATATAATAAATGCAAAAAATAATTTCCGTGTGTCAGTGTGTCACACTTCACCCCCCCAACCCCTCACTGTTCAGTGACACTTCTTCTATTGCTCATGTTGGGGTGAGAGTAATACTAGGCATAGAGATGTTGAGGGTGGTGGTGAAGACAGACAGTGAGAGAGAGAAAGAGAGACAGAAATTTAGGGAGAGTTGATGATGTTTTATTAAAAGTAGTAGTGTTGAAGGTGGCAGTGGGAGTAATAATAA
>NC_069002.1:25383727-25384868 GCF_001194135.2 Octopus bimaculoides
AGAGAGAAAGAGAGACAGAAATTTAGGGAGAGTTGATGATGTTTTATTAAAAGTAGTAGTGTTGAAGGTGGCAGTGGGAGTAATAATAAGAGAGAGAGAGAAAGAGCCCTCCACAGGAGCTAGCTTAGAAGCTACCAGATTTCTGTGACTGTTTTGGCAGGATTTTTACAGCTGGATGCCCTTCCAAACAACCACTCAGCAGAGTGGACTTAGTGCTTTTTATGTGACACAAGCACAGGTAAGGTCAGTTTTTCTTAGGTTTTTACAGCCCTTCCGAACACCAACCACTTTACAGTATGGACTCGGTGCTTTTACTTGGCACCTGCACTGACAGGGTCAGCAAGTACATGCAAGACAAAATCTTTTCAGAGGGGAGGAGGCATTAGAGGAGGTGATGGTGAAAAGGTTATAGTGAGACAGATACAGGTGTCTTGCTGTAGAGGAAGTACAAGGTTACCTGGCTGGAGAGAGAGAGATCAGGAATGAAGACAGAAATAGGTGCACTGCCACAAAGGAGATACATGGTTGCCCAACCTGAGGGAAGTGCAAGAGAAGGAGAGAGAGAGTGGGAGACAGCAGGACAGAGATGGTGGCAAAGTGCCAGGCATACTCACAAGTGATGGGGATCAGAATATAAATGGGATGGTTGAGTAAAGAAAGAGAGAGATATAGATGGTGGCAAGTGCCAGGGCATACCTTTGAGGTTCAAATGCCATATATACGAGTGACAGGATATTGCGAGGGGAGTTCGAGTAAGTGGCAAAAGACCTGGGTACATATAGAGTTGGAGGGGCTACTGGAGAGCAGTGATACAGAGGAATGGGTGTGAGGACAGGATTGGGGAGTGAGAGCTCCAGGCATAGTGTATGAGGGAGGAGGAAATGCAAGAAAGAGACATAGATTGGATTGTTGGGGTAGAGTGAGGGAAAAGTTTTCTTGTTATGTGTGGGTGGAACACCCAAGTTGGGGGCTAGCATGTGGCAATAATAGAGTGAGACAAGGCATGTGGGTAGAACACACACAGAGGGGGGGGGGCAAGCAGAGAGCAATGATACAGTGGCACAGGGCCAAGAGTGCAAGATTGGGGAGTGGGAGGTAATCATTGTAAATGAAGTGGAAATGTGAGGAAGAGAAGGGATGT
>NC_069002.1:25385226-25390920 GCF_001194135.2 Octopus bimaculoides
TATACATGTATGTTGATGCAAACAGGAAAAATAGGACTTAGAATATGAGTATATGTATAATTTTTATTTATATTTAGCAGAAGCAACAGAGTGACTCAAGGTCGAAGAGTTTCGTGCGTGCCAACTCATGAAACTCTTGGCCCTTGAGTCACTCTGTTACTTCTGCTAAATATTGATACACACACACACACACACACACACACACACACACACACACACATATATATACATGGCTGTCTGACAATGGCTTAACTGACCGAGACTTCGAAGTCTCTGTCAACAACATTCTTGTTTAAGAATAATAGATGTGAACTCTATAAAAATATTGAGTATCCCATCGGATTAATGCAAGATTGTTTTTATTATAATTGAACTTAAAAACAATTGTTAATATATATACGTGGTGATTTATATATGATAGGCTTCAACATAATTGCCATCTACCAAATTCACTCGCAAGGTATTGGTCAGCCCTGAGCTATAATAAGTAGAAGATACTTGCCCGATGTGCCGTGCAGTGGGACTGAACTTGAGATCTTGTAGTTGCAAAGCAAGCGTCTGTGTGTAGTTAAGCCTACCCAAATTTCTAACTGAAATTCTGTCGTGATTAACTTCGCCATTCATTCTATGGAAGATCGATTCTATGATTAGATTGATTATGTTATTTCCTCAAAATATAGCTTTGTGATATAGGTCAAGTTTTGAAGATTAAGCAGGAAAACCCTCCTTAAATCTTAAAAAATACCCGTTAGATGTGAAAAGGAAAAGTTAACTCTGAAGTTAATAGTAAGAGTTACTGCCCTTACACACACCGTTAAATGACTGGAGCTGTTATAAGAGAAACACCATCCAACCGAATCTGTTGTGTACGTTCGATACGTAGTGGTGCTGTTTCATTTCCTTTGTGCTTCACTCCGGAGAGTTTTTTTTGAAGTAGACAACCACGACACACTACATGAATATGAACGGTCCAGCAAGGGAGACACAACTTGTTAAAACAGCAGTCATCATCATCATCATCATCATCATCGTTTAACGTCCGCTTTCCATGCTAGCATGGGTTGGACGATTTGACTGAGGACTGGTGAAACCGGATGGCAACACCAGGCTCCAGTCTGATTTGGCAGAGTTTCTACAGCTGGATGCCCTTCCTAACGCCAACCACTCAGAGAGTGTAGTGGGTGCTTTTACGTGTCACCCACACGAAAACGGCCACGCTCGAAATGGTGTCTTTTATGTGCCACCCGCACAAGCCAGTCCAGGGGCACTGGCAACGATCTCGCTCGAAAATCCTACAGGAGCCAGTCAGGCGGTACTGGCAACGGCCACGCTCAAAATGGTGCATCTCATGTGCCACCCGCACAAGAACCAGTCCAGGGGCACTGGCAACGATCTTACTTGGCTTGCCGGGTCTTCTCACGCACAGCCCATTTCCAAAGGTCTCGGTCCGTAGTCATCGCCTCGGTGAGGCCCAATGTACGAAGGTCTTGCCTCACCACCTCAGCCCAGGTCTTCCTGGGCCTACCTCTTCCACGGGTTCCCTCAACTGTTAGGGTGTGGCACTTTCAATTTAAAAAATTAAAGCAAGGATTAGATAATGTAGTCCTAGATGCATTAAGTGTGAAAGAAAGCAGGTGGTGGTCATGGCTAGAACGCCTATTCTGTGCTAAACGCAGCAACCTTAAGAATATGAAAATTTTATGTGTGACAACAAAGGTGTCACCTTTTGAGTTTTATCCATGTTGGTGATATAAACGATAGTCACAGTGGTTTAGCCCTAGGTCAGCCCTGATCAAGACGATCCATTTATGACCATTCCAGCTTTTTCATTGGACTACATTACCAATGCTTTGTTTCTTTTGTAAGACAACAAAGGTTGTTTTTAATTCTGTTTTTCCATGCTAGTATGGGTTAGACAAGTATACTATTGGAACACTTTTTTAACACTGGATGCTCTTCCTGTTGTTAACCCTTACCTGTTTTCAAGTAAAAGAACCCTCATTTCACTTGTCCAGCGGACGTGTTATTGACTAGGAAAAAGGGCAACAGTGTCACTGCATGTAACTCTGTGATTTTTAAACAAATATAAATGGACGTACCCATACTTGCAGGCACCACTCCCCTCAGGTAAATGGCCCTGCTCGATATGTAGGAAAGGTGAAGGCAGGAAGTTCATACAGTGTGCCCAATGCAAGCTATGGACACACAAAAGGTGCCATGAAATCACTAGAAGGTTAATGGAGAGAGTAGTGTTTGTATGTGGAAGATGCACAGATGAAGTAAACACTAACGGCACAGAAGAAATAGACTTTCTCGAATATGTCATAGTCCCACCCATGCCAGCATGGAATGTGGACGTGAAACGATGACGACGGCCGTCAACATCATCATCATCATCATCATCATCATTATTTAACATCTGTTTTCCATGCTGGCATGGGTTGGACAGTTTGACAGGAGCTGGCAAGACTGGAGGGCCTCACCAGGCTCCAATTGTCTGCTTTGGTATGGTTTCTATGGCTGGATATCCTTCCTAACACCAACCACTTTACAGAGTGTACTGGGTGCTTTTTACGTGGCCCCATCGTAAATTTAGGCAAATCGAAAATAGAAACACAAACAACAAGAGTACGTACGCAGTGAATGTATTTGCTTGATGTTCAGTTTAAGATGGGGAAAAAGATGGAGAAAGAGGGAAAAGGAAAGGTCTGAAGAGAAGGAAAAGAATAGTTGGAGAAGAGCACGTGTGTGATTGTTGGATGTGTGTGTGTGTGTTAAAAATTGTTATTAATCTGGTGTTTGGAACATAAATTTAACATGAAATTTGGATGGAATGTTTTAATTTAGATCTCTTTAAAACAAGAATTTTGCAACATAGAACCATTGTCAGCTTCAGGATCGGACCAGTATCAAAAGAGTTAACCCTTTTGTTACCATATTTCTGCTGAAATACACAGCCTTTGTTCCAATTAATTTTGAAAATAACAAAGAATTTGGTAAAATATTTTTGCCATGATTAAGCTTGGAACATTGGTCAATATGAAATTTTGATGGAAGGTGTTAATTTGGATCACTTTAAAACAGGATGCTTATGTCATAGAACCAGGGTCAGCCTGAGGTAGATTGGTATCAAAAGAATTAATCCTTTTGTTACCACATTTCTTTTGAAAGGCACTACCTTTCTTTCAATTAATTTTGAAAATAATGAAGAATTTATTAAGATAACTTTGTCATTATTATTAAGCTTGTGTTTGGAACATTAATTAACATAAGATTTTGATGGAAGGTTTTAATTTAGATCACTTTAACCCTTTTGTTACCAACCCGGCTGAAACCGGCTCTGGCTCAGTACAAATGTCCTGTTTTCATAAGTTTTTTGAATTAAAATCTTCCCCTAAACCTTAGTCACAATTTATGATCCTAACACTAGCTGAATGATAACTAAGTTATTTTACTAAATTCTTTGTTATATTTAAAGTAATTGAAAGAAACACAGAGCATCTTAAAATAAATACAGTAACGAAAGGGTTAAAGTGGAAAATTTGTATAAAACAAACATAATCATGAGAAGAAATGAAAATGTGTCAGTCATTGGACTGTAGTCATAGAACTCTGGGCAGTCTCAGATGGGTTCATATCAAATGGGTTACTCATTTTGCCAACCCTACAGAGATTCTCTGCTACAAGATTTGCACTTCCTCTCTTCCATGTATCAGTGTTTTTCTTTTCAAAGTCACTGTTCTCCTCTATGTGCATCCTCCATCCCGTCCTTCTATTTTTGGCTTGAATATTCCTTATACCTAACCATTTTAATTAATTCCATTCCTTCTAATTACTTCAGTTGAACCTGTGTCTGCTTATTTCAGGCTTTCTCCTGAATTACTCAGCACCGCAGCATCAAAATTGTTGGATAAAGACACGTTGTCACAGACATTGTATCTAAAAGATGAGGACAACAGACATTACAAAGAAAGACTTCACGACATCTGGGAAAAGGTAAATGACTTCAAATATTTTCATTTCTTTTCATGATGCCAGTACCCACTGACTGGCTCTCGTGCTAGTGGCACGTAAAAAGCACCAACCGAACGTGGCTGATGCCAGTGCCCCCTGACTGGCCCCTGTGCCAGTGGCATGTAAACAGCACTATCCGAATATGATCAATGCCAGGCCCACCGGACTGGCTCCTGTGCCGGTGGCACGTAAAAAGCATCCACTACACTCTCGGAGTGGTTGGCATTAGGAAGGGCATCCAGCTGTAGAAACCTTGCCAGATCAGATTGGAGCCTGGTGCAGCTGCTGGCTCTCCAGACTTCAGTCAGACCGTCCAACCCATGCCAGCATGGAAAGTGGACATTAAACGATGATGATGATGATGATGATTATTATGTTTGTTTGTTGTTGTTGTTGTTGTTGTTTAGTCCCAGGTTAGCTCTGATTGGGCAAACCTATGACCACAGTTATTCCATTTGTGATCACCTTTGAAAATCTAAGGTTACATTGATTGTGGGGTGTAATTAAGTGTGATTTGAGGGAATTTGATTGCTATATTTAGCAGGTTGAGTTACCTCATAGAACCTTTCTTCTCATTGATTGAATGTTTTCGTTTTGTTTAATGAGATGAAACGAGGAAAGAAATGTTGTTTGTTGTTAATAAAACTAGTTTGTTGATTAAACAGATTTTCCACAACCCTGGGGTTTTGGAGGTGGTGGTGGGGATTCATTTAAATAAATGAGGTCTTTGACAATAACAAGGCAGGAACCACTACTATGATGTGTGTCTGTAGGATAATATAGTCTTAGATACACATGTACCTGATACAAAGATGGAATGGTCATGGTTTGAGTGTCTTTGATTACAGATCTTCTCAATTAAGGTCTGCAAATTGTTATATTTTTATGAGTTTTTTTTTTTAATTGAGTTATTGCTTTAATTGAATAGTATAATTAGAAGAGTGATTAATTGAGGTCATTGTTTTAGTAATTAACATTGTGTTCTCGGTGTTATAAACCAATGTTGAGCTGTCTCAGTCAATGGTACCGAGGGGTGCTGAAAAAGTTCCTGGTTTTAAGGGTATCACGAAGGGCCTAGTTGGAGGCCCAACCTTCCGATTTCTTTTACAGGGCTTAGAAAAACTGAAGGACCGAGGCAATAAGTGTGTGAATCTGAGAGGGGAATATGTTGAATAAAATCATAATTAATTGATCCTCCCATATTTTCTTTTACCGAAAGCCAGGAACTTTTTCAGCACCACCTCCCTTGTATGGTTCCCTACATTATATTTGAATGGTTGCTATAAATAACAATAGAGCCTTATGAAAACATTCAATCTTGCCAATGTGATGGAGTGTACAGCATAATGATACACACCACATCACAAACTCTTTTACTTGTTTCAGTCATTTGACAGCAGCCACGCTGGAGCACCGCCTTTAGTCGAGCAAATCGACCCCAGGACTTATTCTTTGTAAGCCTAGTACTTATTTTATCGGTCTCTTTTTGCCGAACTGCTAAGTTACGGGGACGTAAACACACCAGCATCGGTTGTCAAGCGATGATGGGGGGACAAACACAGACGCACAAACACACACATATATATATATACATATATACAACGGTCTTCTTTCAGTTTCCGTCAACCAAATCCACTCACAAGGCTTTGATTGACCCAAGGCTATAGTAGAAGACACTTT
>NC_069002.1:25391119-25392478 GCF_001194135.2 Octopus bimaculoides
CATTGGACTGTGGTCATGAAGGAGCACTCCCTTCAAGAAACCATAGTTGAATGAATTAACCCCAGTACATTTTTTTTTTGTTTTTTAAATCTGGTACTTATTCTGTCAGTCCCTTTTGCCAAACTGCTAGGTTATCAGGACATAAACATGCTAACACCAGTTGTCAAGCAATGGTGGGGGACAAACATACAAAATCACACACACTCTCTCTCTCTTTCACACACACACACACATAATGGGCTTCTTTCAGTTTCCCTCTACCAAATCCACTCACAAGGCTTTGATTGACCCAAGGCTATAGTAGAAGACACTTTCCCCTTGGTGCTACATAGTGGGACTGAACCTGTAACCTTGTGGTTAAGAAGCAAACTTCTTACCGCACAGCCATGCTTGCACCTGTATATTTGGATATAAAAGGTGAAGGAGTGAATTTGAAGGGCTTGTGAGAAGTGATAAAGAAGTGAATAGGTTCAAAAGTGGACTGAGGATAATAGGTTGCAGTGATTGAGAGATTTTGAGAAAGAGGTGTGAGTAGAGAGGGTCATAGCGGGTATCGAAGATGATTGGAAATGGAGTAAGAAAGTAACATTTTTATTAAAATATAATAAAATGAGGATTTTTGATCTTTTACTATTCATTTTAGACAGATCCAAAAGGGTGTTTAAAGTCTGAATTACACACACACACACTTACACTCTGACACAAGCGTGCATATAGGCACAAACACGTGTATCGCATACACATTTCTGCATGTGTGTTTTAACACATTTAAACACACATCTGTCATCACCATCATTTTAACGTCCACTTTCCCATACCTTGCATGGACTGGTTAGAATTTGTCGAGGTGGATTTTCTACAGCCAGATGCCCTTCCTGTCACTAACCCTCACCTATTTCCAAGCAAGGTAATGTTTTACCATCATCAGATATGCTTTTACAGATGATTGGAAATGAAGGACATCACTTGTGTAGCTGTGACACTTGTGTAGCTGTATCTGCAAATATCATGCCATGTCAAGACACAGGAGCTGTATGCTCTTCCTCCTACTAACATGGAAGGAAAACTTCTGATGATAGCCTGAAATAGTAACATTATCACTAACTTCTTAGTCATGGTTAGCACAAGTGAAACCGGTCGACTATGTCTTCTACTATAACCTTGGGCCAACCAAAGCCTTGTGAGTGGATTTGGTAGATAGAAACTGAAAGAAGCCTGTCATATATATGTATATATATATATATATATATATATATATGTGCCTGTATGTGTGTTTGTCCCCCATCACTGCTTGACAACTGGCGTTGGTGTGTTTACATCCCCATAACTTAGTGGTTCAGCAAAAGAGACTGATGGAAT
>NC_069002.1:25392761-25394903 GCF_001194135.2 Octopus bimaculoides
TTTTGAAGAAAATGCATTCACTCATCCAGGTATATATGTCTTTATCCTCTGTATTCACCTTTATTTCTAATCAAATATATGCTTTTGCAATTTACCTGTATTCACCTGTGTTTACATATGTACACCTGTATTCACTCACTAACAACCGGCTATAATAATAATAATAATAATAATAATAATAATAATAATAATGATAATAATAAGGCCTTTATATGCATGTGTATATGTGTGTGTGTCAGTGGCATGTAAAAGGCACCCATTACACTCTCAGAGTGGTTGGCATTTGGAAGGGCATCCAGCCATAGAAACCAAGCCAAAATCAGGCAGGAACCTGGTGCTGCTCTCTGGTCACCAGTTCCAGTCAAATCGTCTAACCCATGCCAGTATGGAAAACTGATGTCTAATGATGATGATGCTGTGTGTATGTACAAGTGTGTGTGTGTATATGTGTGTGTGTACAGGTGTATATGTGTGTACAGGTATTTGTGTGTACAAGTGTGTGTGTGTGTACAGGTGTGTGCATGTGTAATGGTGTGTACAGGTGTGTGTGTACAGGTCCAGACAAGAAGCTGAAAACAATACTCGTTGCTAGAAAGTAAGAATTGTTTATTGCTATTGCAGCTGTCACATCATCATCATCATCACCATCATCTTCATCATCATCATCATCATCATCATCATCATTATCACCATCATCTTCACTTTCTTCATCACCATCATCATCATTATCATCATTAAAACTTTTGCTTTTTTCCCACTTTCTATTCCTAGAAGCTGTTGTACCATCCAAACAACATTCAGAGACTTCAGAAAAACCAAATCCGAAGACTAAGTATAATGCTTGATTCTTTATGCTTCAAAGTTTTGGAAATTTTTGGTAAATTATTTTGTTATTGGTGTGAGATTTTATTTTTCTTTGTCTTTGTGTATTTGCAGAGACATTCAGAAGAAGCTCCAAGATCTGGCGTCTCCAGGTAAGGGATTCCTCATTTCAGTTTAATTCTCTTTCCTTATGAATCCTAATGTTAGGGTGCTACTCTCACGATTGCAAGATCATGGTTTCAATTCCCAGACAGGTGATGTATTGTGTTCATGTTGTCCCAGTCCACTCAGCTGTAAATGGGTGACCCTCTGACAGACTGGCGATCCATTCAGGGGCAACATTGGTTTACTCAATGGGGTGGCATCATTTGATAGCTGCAACATTGCGAGGAAGCACATTGTAATCAGCGATGTATAGCAACATCCCATAGTCTGGCCGATACAATGGTCAATCATATCATGGGAAGCATTTTATCATCATCATCATCGTTTAATGTCCATTTTCCATGCTGGTATGGGTGGGACAGTTTGACCAGAGCTGGTAAGGCCAGGCTCTGCACCAGGCTTCATTGTCTGCTCTGGAATGGTTTCTACAACTGGACGCCCTTCCTAACATGCCAACCATTTTACAGAGTTTACTGGGTGCTTTTACATGACTCCAGCACCAGTGCTTTTTACGTGGTGCCAGTATCACTTCTGCTGAACATTGCTAGGACGAACCCCAAAGACTGGCCCACTTCTTCAGTTCCAAGCAATGACTGATACTCGAGAAAGCTCAGGCAAGGGCCACAATGGAATATAACATTCACACTTTGGATGTTACTTCTACTTCTGCATACACCTGGACAACCTTTGACTACGTTGACAAAGGGGCCATTTGACTGTTTGGCATAAAGTCACTCACAGACATGTTTCAGCCTCAAGCCCACAGCTGTACTGTATCCTCTCCATCTGCCTTTTCTACCCCTACTATAATGGCCTTTGCTCAGCAGAGCTGATTGGTCTCATGCCACCTCACTTAGCTGCTCCCATCTCACTTGTTTACATCACCTCCACTCTTCATCTTGTTGTGACACCCCACTCCCCACTGCACCGGGACCCACACTAATTGTTACACCCAATTCTTCTTTCCTAGAGTGTTGGCCCTCTGGAATTCCATCTCTGCTCAATATCTTTCTGGCAGGTATTAATTTACAATAACGATGGTGGTTTTGGTGGGGGTGGTGGTGATGGTGGTGGTGGTGGTGGTGGTGGTGATGGTGGTGGTGGTGTGGGTGGTATGCTGGGAAAGCCATGGATACTGACCCCTTCTTCCAGACC
>NC_069002.1:25395437-25398127 GCF_001194135.2 Octopus bimaculoides
AATATCTTCAATCAATAACCTAATGATTTTGTACACTGTGCAGTGTCTTTAATAATAATAATAATAATAATAATAATAATAATAATAATCCTTTCTACTATAGGCATATTACTTGAAATTTTGGATGAAGATTCTAGCCAATTACACCAAACTCAGTACTTATTTGGTATATGTGCCGGTGGCACGTAAAAAGCACTATTTGAGTGCGATCGTTTCCAGCTTTGCCTTACTGGCACTTGTTCCGGTGGCATGTGAACAAAACATTGGACTGACTCCTGTGCAACTGGCATGTAAAAAACACCATTTGAGTGTGGCCGTTGCCAGTACCACCGGACTGATCCTCATGCCGGTGACATGTAAAAAGCACCCACTATACTCTCGGAGGTGGTTGGCGTTAGGAAGGGCATCCAGCTGTAGAACCTCTGCCAGATCAGATAGGTGTAGCCATCTGGTTCGCCAGTCCCTAGTCAAATTGTCCAACCCATGCTAGCATAGAAAGTGGACGTTAAATGATGCTGATGACGATGATGATGATGACTCCAAAAGGATGAAAGTCAAAGTCAACCTTGGTGGAATTTGAACTCAGAACGCAACACTGGATGAGCTGCTGCTAAGCATTTTGCCTGGCATGCTAATGATTCTGCCAGTTTGCTGCCTTTTACGTTTAGAAATACTGCCATGAAAATGCAATCTATTGTAAAACTGTAGAATAGCAGGAGGGTATAAGTTCTTTGAGAGCCTGTCAAGAGTCACTGGTTTGAAGTCCATTACCTTGAGGACCAAACTCTTCATTCTATTCTGTCTGGATGTGAGTTATGAGCACCAGACCTTTCAAGGAAAGGCAAAGATGTGTGTCCCAACTTCAACTTCTACAGGGGTAAATAGTTGAGTCACAAATCTGACAGACCAAGTCATGGAAGAGGTGTAAACGAGATAGACCAGGGTGTAAAAGAAGTTTAAATGTGATAGATCAAGACATGAAAAGGGTCTGAGCATGATAGACCAAGGTATGCTATATGTCTAAATGTGATAGACCAAAGTATGAAATGTGGTCTAAATGTGGTTAAGCAAGACATGAAAGTGTCTAAATATGATTGACCAGGCCGGCTGATTTAGCTGTTTTTCCTGCAGAATTAAGGTCAATTTTCTGCACAGGTAACAGCTGACTTGCCATGAATCCTTGTTTCCTTCTGTGTTGGCAGAACTATTTGAATTATGCAGTATATTGACCCTTTAGGACTTAAACTGGCCATATCTGTCCCACAATTTCCTACCTGTTTTATGTCCAAACTGGCAAGATCTGGCCTCTCACACCTACCCAACAATGTCATTCTAAAAGTAAACAATCACATTGTTGAAATCTGAGAGCTACGAGATAATGCAGGATTAATTCAAATCAATGTGAATAAATAAGGATTACATTTGAAAGAGTAATCTGAATGCTAAACGGTTAAATCTTGATAAATTGTTTTCTTTTGTATTTGAAGCTCTAGACAACCCATGAAATACTATTTCATGATCAGTTTTATGCTCAGACAATTCTGTATTACTAAAGTTTATTTTCTTTGTTATTTTTTATTCACAGTTAATGACAGATATCCGCAGTTGCCATCATTACATGTGAGAAAAAGTTTGAAATACAATCAGCCTCCAAAGACAAAAAGTAGTAACAAAATGCACCGAAAAGTGTGGACCGAGGAACAAGAAGAAGAGTTCTATCAGGCTGTGAAGCTCATTGGAGTTGGTAAATGGGCTGATATCCGGGACCATTTGGGTACTCACCGGAGCAACGTTAACCTGAAAGATAAATGGAGGAGTTTCATACAAACGGGGAAAATGAAAGCCCTGAAGAATAAGTTTGGTCATGTTTCCTCATGATTTGAGATCTGGGGAGTACCTTTATTGCTTCTCGCTTGGTTGATTCCTCTAATAGCTGATGAGGGAGGAAGGACAGATTATATATATGTGTTTGTGTATATGTATCTATATATATGGTTGATTCAATGGACTTAAAATTTCAGACATTCATTGTGAAAAATTGATTTTCCACAAAGGATTAAAAAAAAAAGTCAGGAAATAAATAAAATAATGCTTCAGGTTGGAACTTTTCTGAGCTGAAAGTCTTGAAGCATCATGGTTATTTATATATATATTGTAAAATTCATCTTCCAAACATTCATCCTTCCATCACTCTCCTCTCTAGGGCACTTACTGTCTCATGTTGTAATTAAATGGATTCCCTTCTGTGCCCTCAATTATGTCTCTCTCCTTTAAACTACTTCATTTTGTCCTTTCTCCCACTTTCAGTATCATCCTTTACCATCTCATTTCCCACTGAAACCCCTTTTTCCCTAAACACACTCTCATACCAGCTTTTAATAGGTTGTCACCCTCACCTTCATTTGTCACTTACTATTTCTGCTGGACTCTGCTCCCCCCCATCTTCACCATTTTTCTCTCCTACTTCATTATATACACCTTGTAATTTGGGTGTATGGTCCCTGATCCCTTCACTGTCACATCTTTATCACCTCTCCACCACCCCTCTGCATTTGAGGTAGCCATGTTTCTCTTCTAATGCAGGGCAGCTCTTCTGTCCCTCAGTACTTCTCCCCCACCCATTGAGAGGTCTTGTCTTGCAAATTACTCAGTGGTCTCACTGCTGCTGGTGTCACAAAAAAAAAAAAAAA
>NC_069002.1:25398514-25403600 GCF_001194135.2 Octopus bimaculoides
CACCCACCCCATCTTCCTCTTCCCTGACCTGCTTCTATTTCACTCACCCACCTCCATCCTGCCAAACCATTGACCATGCATCCACCTGTTGTTCACCCTTCGCTGCATTCACCACTGTCCCTGTCACTCCCCTTTCATGCCCTCGTGAACTTTCCCACCCACCCTGTATCCACTCCTCTGCTCACATTCTCTTGTCCATTCCTCACCCAATTAAGTGGTGTTGTTGGTGGAACTTCTGCAAATAAATCATTTCCTTGCTTTGCTTTGGGTTTTCAAAAGTGTTGTGGAAAACAAGTAAGAGTTTGTGTCTGGAAGGGACACACATCTGACCCAACTGTGAAAACAGTACCCCAGAAACATATTTGTTTAACCCAGTAGTTCCCAAACTTTTTCGGGCTGCCACCCCCATGACACCCACGCCACATTCCACGTGCCCCCACCCCAACTAACCATCACAAAAGTAGACCTTTCTGAAGCAAATTCAAAGTAATTGTATTTCACAAATAAAACTTAATGAACCCATTATTTTGTTGTTTTTACATAAATCGCTACCCCATTATTGCCCCAATTTTTCAAAAACACCCACTTGGAACTTTCCAGTGCCCCCAGGGGTGGGCAATACCGCCCACTTTGGGAACCATTGGTTTAACTCATTCAGGGGTAAT
This sequence comes from Octopus bimaculoides, assembly GCF_001194135.2. Lineage (NCBI taxonomy): Eukaryota > Metazoa > Mollusca > Cephalopoda > Octopoda > Octopodidae > Octopus > Octopus bimaculoides. Next base: position 25,399,180 of record NC_069002.1, read on the forward strand.
CTGCGGCACATGGTACTTTCTAAATGGCACGCCGTCATGGAAAGTCACATTGAAGTTTTGTTTTTAGTTGCATGGCCCCCCCCCCCCTGATGATGAACCATGTCTCATGTGGCCTACTTCTTGAAAAGGATTGCCCATGCCTAGTCTAACCCATGTTGGCATACAAAAAGGGATGTGGAAAAACATGTGTATACGCACGCCTGCATGCACACACAGACACACACACACACATAATTTAATATGACATTCCATCGGTTATAATGACAAGGGTTTCAGTTGATCTGATCAACGGAATGGCCTGCTCGTGAAATTAATGTGCAAGTGGCTGAGAACTCCACAGACACGTGTACCGTTAATGTAGTTCTCAGGGAGATTCATTCTGATACAGAATGTGAAAAGACTGGCCCTTTGAATTACAGGTACAACCCATTTTTGCCAACTGAGTGGACAGGAGCAACATGAAAATAAAGTGTCTTGCTCAAGGACACAATGTGTTGCCAGAAATTGAACTCATGACCATATGATCGTGGGTCAAATACCCTAACCACTAAGCCACGTGCCCTCACTAATTTAATATACACAATATTTAGATATGAGCTACACAAGGCATGTTATATATGCCAAACTATTGTGTTTCCATGGCATGAAACTATTTGTAGTTCATTTAAATACTTCGTATATTGGTTTCAAATTTTGGCACTAGGCCAGCAATTTCGGATGACGAGCAGTAAATCGATTTCTTTGCCCCTGGAGATGGAGTACTTTTTTGTTGATCCTACCTGTAACAGAAGCAGCAATCTATGTACATATATATGTATAACTATCAAAGCAGTGAGCTGGCAGAAACGTTAGTACGCTGGGCGAAATGCGTAGCGGAATTTCGTCTGTCTTTACGTTCTGAGTTCAAATTCTGCCAAGGTTGACTTTACCTTTTATCCTTTCAAGGTCGATAAATTAAGTACCAGTTACGTACTGGGGTCGATCTAATCAACTGGTCCCCTCCCCAAATGTTTCGGGCCTTGTGCCCAGAGTAGAAAAGTATATATGTATAGTTATCTGCATTAATGGATATGACCATCCTCATGGTAAAGCGTTGGGAGCCTTAGACACAAGCACCATGCCAGTGGGTCTTGTGCTGCAGCTGTACTCATTGCCAGGGTGCTCCTTGTCCAATCCTTCATGTCATTGTTCAAATTTTCACCTTTGTCAGGCTTGATTTAGTTTCCTATCCATGGAGATCCTAAGAATTGTGTACAGATGGTCTGGCTTCTCATAATGTACCTAATGTACCAGCTGTTGTTTTGAGGCAATCGTGTGTGTATGTGTGTGACATTATATATATAGTATGCGTGGTTGTGTGGTAAGGAACTTGCTCTCTGACTACAGGGTTCTGGGTTCAGTCCCATTGCATGGCACCTTGGGCAAGTATCTTCTACTATAGCCTTGGGTTAACCAAACTCTTGTGAGTGGATTTAGTAGATGGAAACTGAAAGAAGCTTATCGCATATACAAATGTGTGTGTATGTGTATCTGTGTTTGTCCCCCACCACCTCTTGACAACTGGTGTTGGTGTGTTTACATCTCTGTGACATAACAGTTTGGCAAAAGGGACCGATAGAAGAACCTGGCTTAAAAAAGTACTTGGGTTGATTTCTTCGAGACGTTGCCCCAGCATGACCACAGTCTAATGACAGAAACAAGCAAAAGATAATATATCTATAGATGCAAGAGTGGCTGTTTGGTAAGAAGCCTGCTTACCAACCATATGATTATGGGTTCAGTCCCACTGTGTGACACCTTTTGCAAGTGTCTTCTATAGCCTTGGGCCGACCAAAGTTTTGTGAGTGGATTTGGCAGACGGAAACTGAAAGAAACCCGTTATATATATGTGTGTGTGTCTGTGTTTGTGCCCCCGACACCACTTGACAACCGATGCTGGTGTGTTTACGTAGCCTAGCAGTTCGGCAAAAGATACCGATAGAATAAGTACTAGGCTTACAAAGAATAAGTCCTGGGGTCGATTTGCTCGACTAAAGGCGGTGCTCCAGCATGGCCGCAGTCAAAATGACTGAAACAAGTAAAAGAATATATACACAGAGAGAAGGAGAGAGAGGTGGGTGTATTTTATTCTAAAACCTAAGATTAGAAAACTTTAATACAAGAATTTCCCTGAAGAGAATTGGTTCTCTGCAAAGATGGCTGACCAGAAGACATGACAGAATTACTAAAAGACATTTAATGAGATTCCATTTCAGTAATTAATTAATTGTCATTATATGCACACATGGAATTTGGATTGAAAGAAAGACAAGCTGTAGCGATAATAATATCGAAAATTGACAATTAGCAATTAATTAAACAAATAAATGGATGCATACATATATACATACAGTTATACACATATGTACATAGATGCATGTATACTTATGCTTGCGTATAGTGCGTTTATGTACTCATACATGTTTGTATAGATATATACACATACATTTAGACATATATACATACACTCATATATAGGCGTATGCTTATACATATATTTAAAGCATTTACACATACATGCATTCGGAGATTTATGCATATATTCATACATACACACATACTAGGCACGTGCCGTTAGTAATTACTCAGGCTAGGCAGTTGTGATGTTTATGTAGTAAAAAAAAAGCGAAACACAGGCGCGCGACTGAGATGGAGGCAGATTTACTTCTGCACGTAAAGAAAACGTTGTTGTAGGAATGTACTCAGCATGTGTACTACAGCAATACTATGCGTGGCTTTAATATTGAGATTGAAAAGCAGGGGTGAATTATGCCTACCTAATCTACAAAACAATAAAATAATCAGAGTAACCTTCAAAATTTTATTGAAGTATGTGCATATTTTGCTATAAAGGAAAATATTATCGATCTATTTTATTCAGGGTAGATACTGCCTACCTTGCCTACCTAGGTGGCACGTCTCCGATACATACAGACATGCACATATTCAGAGATGTATACTCATATATATTTGGTTAATGAGAGATGGAAGATACGACAATTGTTTCGACACATCTAGCATCGATCCCACACGGTTAACGAGAGACGGAAGATGGAAGATATGACAATTGTTTTGATAAATCTTGCATCGATCCCACACGGGTGGGATACTTAACGGCTGGTTCAGGAGCATCCGGTGGTGCAGGTGTGTCTACAATTCGTTAAAATAACAGTTCCGATTTTGTGTGGCGACTTAAAGAAGATAAAATTAAATATAAAATAACTTGGTCCATTGTTGGGCACGCAAAACCAATATCATCTTTTCCAAGAGATGCCGACTCTGCTCTGAGGAATCCGTATCTATTCTGTAGACCAACGAGAAGATTATTAATAGAATTTCTGAAAGACTGTCAAGATGCTTACATGCATATAAATGCACTTTCGCACAATGCAGTGGGAATGACTTGGAGTAACTGTTAACGTAATCCACCTCAAGGTATGGATGAATTAAATTTGGCTTTAATCTCCCTATTCTTATAACATCAGGTAGCTATTTAACTTGCTGTGTGAACGTATGTGTGCCAAACCACACGTACGAATGCTTACATCTTCGTGGCTGTTTGTGTGAGCGATACAAGCCACGCGAGGGCGTTTATACATCCATATCTGTTAGCGGTTATTATATTCAATACTTTTCTCGCTGTATTGCGTGTTCGTTTCTTTTTTGTATCTTTTATTTTATTATTGATCTTCTATATAAATGAAGATATATCCTTTAATTTTCTGTTTTTCTTCACAAGAACTGAGAAGGTACATTGCAGAACTGTTATTTTAACGAGTTGTATCTGTTTATCACCCGAAGAAACACATCTGCATTATCGGATGCTCCTGAACCAGTTGTTAAGTATCCCACACCTGAGTGATTGATGCTAGATGTATCGAAACAATTGTAGTGATTAATAAAAACTCTCGTATCTTCCATCGTTCGTCTCTAATTAACCAGATACATAAGCTACCAGGTATAAACCATTCGTTTTATTATCTAATATCTAATAATTATTATAATGATTTCAAATCTTTGCCACAAGGGCAGCTTGTGGGAGGGAATTAAGTTGATTACATTGATCCCAGTGCGTAACTAGTATTTATTTAATCGACCCCGTAAGGATGAAAGGCAAAGTCGACCTCGGCGAAATTTGAACTCAGAACGTAAAGACAGACAAAATACCGCTCAGCATTTTTCCCGGCATACTAACGATTCTGCCAGCTCGTTGCCTTTATAATAATGATGATGATGATGATGATGATGATGATGATGATGATGATGATGATAATAATAATAATAATAATAATAATAATAATAATAATAATAATAATAATAATAATAATAATAATAATAATAATAACAATATTATTATTATTATTTCTACTCTAGGCACAAGG
>NC_069002.1:25403926-25406360 GCF_001194135.2 Octopus bimaculoides
ATATATATATATATATATATATATATATATACACACACACACTTACATAGATACACACACACACATACACGCATAAGAAGGGACTAAAACATTTAGATTGCCTTGAAAACATTGTGTTAACATAATATTAATTTCAATGATATTTTCTATATCGAAATCTGTTAATACAACAGAAACAATTGTTGGCTTTGTGAGGTGAATTCTACAATTAAAGATGTGATTTTCTCCATACGTATTTTGGTTAGTAACTTTAGTAGCATACTAACTTCATGTCAGTTAGTAAATTGTTATTTTATTGTTTCCTTATCTTCGTTTTCTATTCACTGATGACTGCAAACATTGGTTCCTGGATTAAATGTATTCCAATACAAACAGGAAATCTATGCAATAATAGACGTTCTCTCTCTCTCTTCTTTGTCTGTATTTCTCTTTCTCTTCTCTTTCTCTGTCTCTCTCTCTCTTTCTCTGTCTCTCTCTCTTTCTCTGTCTCTCTTTCTCTGTCTCTCTCTCTCTTTCTCTGTCTCTCTCTTTCTCTGTCTCTCTCTTTCTCTGTCTCTCTCTCTCTCTTTCTCTGTCTCTCTTTCTCTATCTCTCTCTCTTTCTCTGTCTCTCTCTCTTTCTCCGTCTCTGTCTCTCTCTTTTTCTGTCTCTCTCCCCTCTCTCCCTCTTCTCTCTCTGGCTAGGTAACCATCTACCTCTTCTATAGCAAAACACCTGTTTCTGTCTCTCGGTTACACTGTAACCTTTCATCACCTGACACAAGATCACCTCCTCCAATGCCCCCTCTCCCCCCTCAAAAATTCCTTTCCTTGTCTTGCAAGTTACTTGGTGACCCCTGCCGGTGCTGGTGCCACGTAAAACGCATCTGGTAGTGGTTGGCATTTGGAAGGGCATCCAGCTGTAAAAACCATGTAAAACTGACCTCACCTGTGCTGGTGCCATGTAAAAAAACGCACAGTCCACTCTACGAGGTGGTTGGTGTTAACAAGGGCATCCAGCCGTAGAAGCTCTGTGAAAACAGACACTGTAGCCTGGCCTGATCTTGTCAAACCGTCCAACCCATGCCAGCATGGAAAGCGGACGTTAAACGATGATAATGATAATGATCACGCACACACACACACACACACACACACACACGTATATCCACATGTACTGGTAGAAAAATTTCTATAATTTTGCTAACCTATATTATTTTAAGAATATGATTTTAGTAATTTCTGAAGTTAGTCGACAATCTTTATTTTGCTGCCCACTGAAACTGCGCTTGCGCGGTGGATTTGAAAAATTATAATATATATAGGCGTAGGAGTGGCTGTGTGGTAAGTAGCTTGCTTACCAACCACATGGTTCCGGGTTTAGTCCCACTGCGTGGCACCTTGGGCAAGTGTCTTCTACTATAGCCTTGGGCCGACCAAAGCCTTGTGAGTGGATTTGGTAGACGGAAACTGAAAGAATCCCGTCGTATATATGTATATATACATATGTAAGTGTGTATATGTTTGTGTGCCTGTGTTTATCCCCCCAACATCGCTTGACAACCGATGCTGGTGTGTTTACGTCCCCGTAACTTAGCGGTTCGGCGAAATAGACCGATAGAATAAGTACTAGGCTTCCAAAGAATAAGTCCTGAGGTTGATTTGCTCGACTAGAGGCGGTGCTCCAGCATGGCCACAGTCAAAAGATTGAAACAAGTAAAAGAGTAAAAGAGTAAAGAATGATGAGACGTGTTATTTTGTCTCTAAATTATATGTTAATGTTTGGTGTACCCGCTGATGAGAACTTCGCCTAGCAAATTCTTTTATTTGCTAATTAAAGTTCAAAACCTAGGTCCAGCGGTAAAACATGGTAAATGTTTTTATTTTTCATTCCCTTCAAAATTGCTCTTAACTGTAGTTTGGACTTTTGACCGTTCATTCTAGCATGTAAGGTGACCTGTTAAGGGTCACCTCTTTTTGTGCTTAAATGTACATTAATATTATATCCACATGCATGTATAAATGTGTATGTACATATATGCACATGTGTATGTAGGTACGTATGTACCTGTGCCTCTTAATAAGTCTGCCATTACATAGATTTCCTGTTTATATTAGAATATACTTAATCCAGGAACCAATGTGAGCTAATGTTTGCAGCCTTCAGTGAATACAAAACAAAGATAAGGAAACAATAAAAAAAACTATTTACTAACTGACATGAAGTTAGTATGCTACTAAAATTACTAAGACGCAAACTACATCACTTATCTTTTACTACACGTCCATCGTTGTGTAATAAACATGATAATGTTTTGACTCTTAAAGTTAAAACTTTGAACAGCTTTCTACATTTGTAATCAAAGACGTGGGAGTGAATTTCAAGTCTTTTTCTTTTCAAAGGAATAATAGGACACATATAGCTACATTATATGTAGGATATATATATATATATA
>NC_069002.1:25408705-25410243 GCF_001194135.2 Octopus bimaculoides
ATATATATATATATATATATATATATATATATATATATATACATACACACTGGAATATATCTACATTAGCTATAGAAAATAATACATGTATGTAAGTAAACGGCATCGTCCCGGCTGGAGCGTCTTTGAGTATTGGTTTACTCGATTAGAGCAACTGGTGGTATTAATTCGGGAGACGTGTTCTGGGTGGAAGGACAGGTGTGGCATCAGGATTGGAAACAATCAGACGATACATGGTTGTGACAAAGGACGAGGGAATCGAAAAGCAAAGGGTGATGCTAGCTGCGATCTTATACAAAGGAAAGCAGACGGTGTTTTACCCTTTTAGCATTGCGGTCACCCTGTCAAATGTAATGCTTGCTTATTCATATTGGTCTGCATTAAACGTGTTATTTCGTAGCTTTGAGATTTCAATGATGTGACTATTTACTTTTAGAATGATATTGTAGGGTAGGTGTGAAAGGCCAGATCTGGCTGGTCTGAATATAAAATAGGTAGAATATTTTGAGCCTGAAAGATGAAAGATTTTAACGATGATAGTAAATGGCTGTGGATCATATTGTTTGAGGTGAATCAATAGGAGATGCATTGTGAGGCGGCGAAGTCACGGAATCGTTAGCGTGCTGGGAAAAGTGCTTAGTGGCATTTCTTCCGACTCTCCGTTCTGAGTTCAAATGCTGTCGGGGTCGACTCTGCCTTTCATCCCTTCGGGGTCAGTGAAATAAGTACCAGTCGAGCAATGGGGTCGATGTCATCGACTTATCCCATTCCCGAATGTTGGCCCTGTGCCAACATTTGAAATCAGTTAATGGGAAAGGGGGTTGCGATTGTCATGTTAGGCCAGAGTGATTGGAAAAGTCCCCGTATTTGGCCATCGCGTGTATACGTAATTCTGAAACCGAAACGTCGAGATGGAAATCTTGGAAGGAGTTTTGTTGAGAGGATAAAGTGAAGGTGCTTGCCTCCATTAAAGCTTCAAGATCAGCCAAGGCTGAACAGATTGAAGATCAAACATGTTCCAGCCGTGTCCATCCCGTCGTAGTTTTCAAGATGGGAGCATCCTGGAAAATTTCCAATCACATTATTCAATATGATTTTCATTTTTAAAATAGTCTTAGGTGATTTGAAGGCTATTTGGCTGCTATTTAAAGCGAATGGGTGAAGCGGTCGCGTGATTAGGCTGAACGGATTGGAAAAGTTTTCGCACTTGGCGACTGTGTGGACGAGGTTGTGCGACTGGAGCTGACGAGGTGGAGGGTTTGAGAAGAGATTTGTTGAGGCCATAAGGGAAAACGAAACATGGCGAAAATATAGAAGCATTTCTTTCACAAGAGTATCATTAACGGGGCAATGGCGGGTAGAAAGATTCCAGAACGTTTGTCGGGATTTTCTTGAAAAGAGACCAAGCAGGTCCGCTACAAGTTAGTAATCGGAAAGCTTTCAAGATGGACGGTGCAATGAGGAGGGGTCCTCTGCTCTGCTCTCCCTCTCTCTGAAACACACTTGACAGCTGTTGTGGCATTTGGTAAATATTTCTT
>NC_069002.1:25410694-25414932 GCF_001194135.2 Octopus bimaculoides
ATATATATATATATATATATATATATATATATATATATATATATACACATACATATGCATACACACATATATATACAAATATAATATATATATATATATCCACACACACTCGTATAGACATACGTAATGTAATGGAATTTAGTAACTGTAAAATATAGTCTAGGTATACAAATACATACATATATACACATACATACATGCATACATACATACGTACATACATACATACATACGTACATACATACATACGTACATACATAGGCACACTCATACATATGATATATGCATATACATGTACCCACATACATACGCAATTACTAGAACATAAAAGGAGAGAAATAGCTTAGGTCTCTCAATAAAAATTAATAGGAATCAGTCAGGAATTGAATTCAAAAGAAAAATGTAATTGTTGTTTTCGGATAGGTCAGGAAGATATGTGTGTCTTGATTTGGCTATATCGATTTTATATCGATTTTATAGCTGTGGTTTCATTTTCTCCATAGTGTGAGTTAAGTCTCTTTTATTGCAAATTGAAAGAAAAAAATAAATAAAGAAGCGATGCCAAGCCCATAGTCTTTAATGACCTTTCGGAACGAGTGAGGTCAGTGTTTAATTTGTATGTCTGTGCGTTGACGGTTGTGGGAAACGTGTGGGAAACGTGTGAGGATGTGTGGGAAATGTGTGGGCAATATGTGAGGACTGTGGGAAACGTGTGGGGAAACGTGTGGGAAACGTGTGGGAAACGTGTGGGAAACGTGTAGAAAACGTGTGAGAACGTGTGGGAAGCGTGTGAGGACATGTGAGAAACATGTAGGAAACGTGTGGGAAGCGTGTGAGGACATGTGAGAAACATGTAGGAAACGTGTGGGAACATGGGGGAAACGTGTGGGAATATGTGGGGAACGTGTGGGTGGGAATGCCATCTAGTTAAGGAGTGGGGGAACGATTGGGTGAAATATTTTGTACGAAGTATCTGGGAAAGACAATGTTTTAGAATGGTTGGGTTAAAGAATGTGGGTACATCGAATGAAATGAGGTTGGGGTGTTAGACGGGTAGTATTGGGGTTGTTGATTATTGACTCTAGAAGAAGAGTCAAAAAATTATTTTTATTCCCGGAGGAATCGGGTGGCAGGAATGTCATAAGGTTTCGAGAAGACCCTAAGCTAGTAAGACGATAGGATTGAGCAGGTCAGTTGAAGCGGCGTGCAACAGGTTTTTGGATCCGCTGCTATTGCTGCACACGTCCAGCGAATTCTCAGGAGCCGTTGTAGAATGGAAGATGGTGACGGGTTTTGGCATAAGTTAATCAAGTTAAATGTTAGGCCTTCTCAATCAGCAAGGTTCAAAATAAAATATGGGAACAGGACCCAAGAAACTGCTTTAGTTGCGTGGGAAAGTATTCAATAAAAAATCGTCATTAAGTCTTTTTTTGCGCTGTGGTATTACATTTCAGAAATTTTACGTTCGATGAAATTTGTCAGTATGAGTAGATCGGATGCAGATGAAGCTGTATACATCTGCCAACAACAACGAGGAGGCGGCAGCGGAGGAGGAGAAGACACCACGACGTACATTTATTTTCCAAATGAAATTAATTTATTTTAATTATTTAGTTTTCTTTCATAATGTTGTATGGATAGCAAAAATTTAAAGTGTTAAGTTATGTTTTAAGCAAAAATTTTCTGTTTTCTTGCCTTCAAAAAAGACAGACATTTGAGTGTGGACATCAGAAAAGAAAAAAAGGATTAACTTAAATAGATACAAACACTTGATAGGTGTATTAGTCGAGCGACAAATAAGGGTACATAAACCCTGGGATCCTCAGCAGAATCTGAAACAATCACTGCCAGGTACCTCTGCTAACGAGAGAACAGAGTTTGGTATCTCAGCTGAAGGAAACACCGGAAGTGATACAAATTTGAGTGCTGAACAACAGAATTCCACAGGTAAAACAACAAATTTCATGATAATCAAGGACCTGGTAAATCCAAAATATTAAGGAATATTTAATAATTAAGGACAAACTCTGAAACTGGATCCTTAAAGATTCTTCAGAATGTTTAGACTGGAACAATCCATTCGTAAACTCAAGACCAGGTGCTCTCAACCATTTTTTTTTATCTATGGACCCCTTTGATTACTATTTCTATTCTGGTGGACCCCCATAGCCATTCAATGTTTAAAAACTAGTTTTATAGAAGCTTCTATTAAAATACCTATATTATTTTTCATCCATTAACTTGTGTAGGTTGAACTATGGTAAAATGTTTGAGAAAGAAACGAAGCTGTTTCTTGCAGTACCTACGAAAACATACATAAAATTTTTTTTTTCAGGGGCCCTTAAAATACTATTGTGGATCTCTAATTTCCTATTTTGCTGTGTGGAACCCCCAAAACTTTATATGGACCCTCAGGGGCCGTATGGACCCCGTTTGAGAACCACTGGTCTAAACAGTCGTTAATAAAATGAATTAAAGCGATCAGGTCTGGCTGCTGTACACTCAAACAACTGATTGCGTTCATTGCTTTGTCTGAAAAACTTTCTTTTAACACACTGTATGTTTCGGGCATGTTGGAAATGGTGTTGCTGTTGTTGTTGTAGTAATCATGGTATGAGATTAGGCTGGCTGCGTATATTACAACGGAAGCAAAACTCCGAATATTTAACAACAGATTTATTTACGGGTTGGCCGAACATACATACATAAATGATCAAATCCTCAATGGAAGAGTGACTAGAATATATGGATCGACTCAACTGTGTTTTCTCGGCCATCAGTCATCTTGAGGATGCGTAACCACCGAGTCGTGTTGAAGCTATGTCCTTGGGTTGCTGAGTGAGAGCTGAGGTGTGTCTTGTTTGAATGCCATAAGAAGATCAAGGTGATTTTCTTGTAGCGTTAAACTGCTTAACTAGAGAAAACAGGTTCGAATCTGAAGGACACTCGAGATGATGTTCTAACTGGTGGCGTGATCTCCTGCAAACTATTTGGTTGATTAATGTGTTCACACGAACACTGCATGCCTCAACTGTAGCTCACTTATGATAACGAACCCATAACTTAACGGAAGGGATTCAAATTCCAACAGGTTTTTTACCTCCCAAATGTCCAAGAAAATACCCCATATTATCAAAAGCCGCCATTAGTCACTGAAAAATTGTAGTTTCAGTGCTTTACTAGGCCTACTGGTGGCCAAAACGAACTCCATTGTATAAGTAAAACACGAATGGTTATGTGGTGATATGGAATAGTTTGGAGTTGGCTGGATTTCATTTATTTTCTCCAGAATAAGCATGACAAAATTTCGGTTAAAGCTCTACCTTTTGGTGGATTTTCTGACTTGCGAAATCTTATCGTAAGTCAAAGTCTTAAAAACTTTGAAGAATTTAGAACTTCTTTGCCGACATATTCGATAATGGGGTTTGGCTTTAGACTAGGGACTAGCGGAAGAAATAAAAATAAAACAACAGTACTGAAGGAATGTGTCGCACGGCACGTTGCCCCCTTCAGCAAGGCACTTTATTTCACGTTGCTTCAGTCTACTCAGCTGTAAATAAGAACCATCCGGCAACTGTCACATCCTGACTTTACTACAGGGTTAAAGGACAGGAAGGCTTACGTCTGCTCGCGACTACACAGGCCCTAAAACAATTAACGAAAGCATGGTACATACTACCCGGTCATAACCGCTTGCGAGTGACGGCTGTGGTTCGTGGTGCTTAATGCATCTTTTAAGGCAAGAACGTGCGTTAGAAGAGAGATTTGGTTGTTATTTTTAGCACCACGAGCGACCACATAGTGGTTCCCTCATTAAGTCGTTATTTCATGTGCATCGTTTCCATGTTGTATACATTTAGAACATGTGTGTCGAGAGATAAAGGTTATATACATATATATTGAAAGAGTCGTTGCTATGGATACGTTATTAAAATTATATCGTATTGGATGAAAAGGAACGAATACATGCATACATACGTATATACATACATATACATATACACATTACTTATATATATATGTATATACATACTTATGTATGTATATATACACACACATGAGTATATATATATATATATATATATTTCTTTTACAAACTTAAAAATAGATAAAACGATTTTAAGGAAACAATGGCTCCAGTTATTACACAAAAGCATGACTCATGCATGCGCGCGCGCATATCTATATATATATACATATATATACATATATATATATATATATATATATATATATAT
>NC_069002.1:25415422-25416698 GCF_001194135.2 Octopus bimaculoides
TATATATATATATATATATATATATATATATATATGTTTTTGTATTGATTTGTCTAGAGTTACACGATCTCAAAAGATATATACTTCACATATCCTTCACCCTGTTGCTACGCAACTCTAAACCTTCCCACCGTCATCTTTAACAAAACCACAATTTTCTAGTCCCCTACACTTCCTCCTCAGCCTTTGTCTCTATCTTCACATCATTGCACACAGTTTTACTCTTCATTCTCAACCTTTCGTCTCCTTACCGGAATCTGTCACTTCCTACTCACAAATCGAACTTCCGCCCACAGCCTCTTCTCATCTACGAATGCTCCCCACTCGGTCTATGTTCTCCAAAACAACTCAGTCTCGACCCGAACATCGGACCTTCCTTCCGTCTTTTTTCTCCCAACAATCACATATTTCTCCATTCAGTAGTCGTATACATCCATTATCTTAAACCGCTATTTTTCATGTTTTTTACCAACTCGAAAGTGCGGTGCTTCACCAATTCTTTGGTCGTTTTCCCTTTCATTCCCACGCCTATGAGAGCGATGCGTACAGTCCTTAGTTTTTATAGCCTTTACTGGTGCTGGGTGATTCGATCCTTTGTAGATGAGTTTCAGACATGCGTCGAAACCGAGCGTTTCCTTCGACGAAACCAATCGTCTTTCTTTCTCATTAGGACCTCGGCCATAAATGTATTCAACATTGGAGATAAGGTTGGTTAAATGTCCTGCTGATGACGCCAATTGAGACACCTCTACCCCCTTCGCTACCCTTCACTTTTCCACACCATTCTCTACTACGGTTATAGGAAATTTAGCCTTAAACATATTTGCCGTAGGAAAAGAATTTACTGTGAAAAAATGAATTGCAAAAAAACACCCCCAAAATCCAAAATGATTTAGCTGTTTTCTTAAAATGGCAACTTCATCAACCACCCTACCAATTAGAGAAAGATAATTTCTTTAAAGTGGAGGCGCAATGGCCCAGTGGTTAGGGCAGCGGGCTCGCGGTCGTAGGATCGCTGTTTCGATTCCCAGACCGAGCGTTGTGAGTGTTTATTGAGCGAAAACACCTAAAGTTCCACAAGGCTCCGGCAGGGGATGGTGGTGAACCCTGCTGTACTCTTTCACCACAACTTTCTCTCACTCTTACTTCCTGTTTCTGTTGTGCCTGTAATTCAAAGGGTCAGCCTTGTCACACTCTGTGTCACACTGGATCTCCTCGAGAACTACGTTAAGGGTACACGTGTCTGTGGAGTGCTCAGCCACTTGCACGTTAATTT
>NC_069002.1:25417187-25418194 GCF_001194135.2 Octopus bimaculoides
TGACACTCTTGGTCGCTTCAACACTCCCACCTTCGCAACGTTTAATTTCTGCCATTCGAGTCCGCTTCTATTCTCTCCAAACCTCCACTTCTATTCTTAAGAAGAGATGCAGATCAATGCAACATTTTAGTCAGTAATTCTCTCACCCCCGCCTGACCCCCCCCCATGCTCCCAAACTCAGTGCCTTATTTGTCCCTTCATCACTCATACAACTACTCAGCAAAGCCCTATTCTAACTAATTCACTCCGTAGCTCGCAAACCACGCACTGCACTAGACGTGGGCGAAACAGGTCACCGTTTGGGAGACAAGTTCTGTTAGTCTTGCTCAATATTTATTTTCACTGCAGCATTACAAATTTTCTATCGACCTCTTAATCATTTTTGCAACCGTACACCCTTACTCACGCACCCATGTATTTCTAGTCCAATTACAGTTAAATGTAGGATTTACAGAGGCGCATGATCTGTAACGAGGTCAATAAGCTAACACGGAGTATTTGTGTCATTGCTTAAAATATTTGTGCTGTTGTTTAAATACTTTAAACTTGTTCATCTACTTCGGTTTTCTGGCGAAGTATATCACTTGTTCCACTAAAAGAATATTCTCCCGCACAACCGTACGATTAAATTACACTTTTGCTGCAAGTTTTAATTTTAAACCATGTTCTGTTCAGGGAAATAAACTTAATGCAGTCACATATCAGTTTCCTGCTGTCTGTTGGTTGTTTGGCAACAAATATTAACTGTGTGACTCCTTACTGAGTTTTTATTTTAAATAAACAACTAGGATTATTTAGAAACCTCAAGCAGTGGGCCATAGAGAAACGGTGTAGGGTTCGGAGAATAATGGATTCATTTCTATTCGTAGGTAATCGTAGCTGGAGTTGTTTAGCCCTAGGTCGACCTTGATGGAAGAGGGTATGATTAAAGGGTATGGTCTTATATATATATATAGGAAAAATAGAAGTTGAAAATACACTAAGAATGGTTAAAATGTTTTTATTAA
>NC_069002.1:25419471-25426306 GCF_001194135.2 Octopus bimaculoides
ATTTTTTAATTTATTATTATAGTGTTGTGAAGTGCGCAAGTATTGAACTTGAGACATTAGGTATATATATTTTTTCAAATTAAAGATGAGGAATCAGATGGATTCGACAATTCAAAAGCCTTACAATATAAACCGGGCCAAAAGGGATATCATTATATATTTAATGACTTTGATACATAATGATACTCCTTTTGGCTCGGTTTATATTGCAATGATTTTGAATTGTCGAATCCATCTGATTCCTCATCTTTAATTTGAAGAAAAAAAATATGTGTGTGTGTGTGTGTGTTTGTGTGTGTGTGTGTGTGTGTGTGTGTGTGTGTGTGAGTGTGTGTCTGACGTACAGATGTCTCTTTATGGTGACCTCATTTGTCATTCCATTCACTGAAAGTCCTTTGGCGATGGATGAATGTTGACACGTGCAGACCGAACTAGTTGGAAGGGCACAGTAAGTTCAGCTATGCTTCATTACCATGCAGATCTGGAACGGGACTGAGTAGTCATCTGAGAGGTCATGGACGGAATGTCAAATGCCTTTGACAACGACGAAGTACAAGATGTTAATTATCTATCTATCTGTCTGTCTGTCTGTTAACCGGTACATCTGTCCAGGCGGAGCTCAGAGAACCAAGGTACTTGAATATGTGACGGATCCTTCCTCAGAATATCTATCTATCTATCTATCTATCTATCTATCTATCTGGCAGAGGTGGCGAACACGTACATCGCGTCCGTCATCTACTACCGCCTGACCGTCGTGCCTTGTCCCGACCCTACCATCACCAAATTGGAACGAATTCTCTTCCGCTTCTGGTGGAAAGGAAACGTTCCGATGGTCAGGCGATCCGTTTGCTGCCAACACCCTTTAAAAGGATGGCTGGGCATGCCGCGGTTGATGATGCGCTGACACGCGCTTAGACTGTGACATCTCCTCGCACCGGTGGCAATTCTCTTTGTTTGTTTGTTTGTTTGTTTGTTTGGAGAAATCAGCAGTGATAAGATCTGGTGATGGATGAACTCCGCCAGATCTTTAAGTCCCACCATATATCACGAAGGTGCCCCCCTACTACATCGTTTAGCAGTTAAGGGCCGATAACATGGCAAAGCACCCAGACACTATATCCTTAAATATATTAATATTTAAGATAGTAAAGTGTGATTCGAGGTGAATTTGTTTGCTATTTCTAGCTTGTCGTGCGACTACATCAAGACTCACTCAATGGCTTTGAGTTCAGCAAACAAGTCTCTTGTAGTTTTACTGTTCACAATAAGTAAAACATTAGTTTTTAAGTATTCCGGTGTCATAATCCTCCGTTCAAGAAGCGATTAATTGACCTGTCACATCACAGCTTACACAATGTTACGTAACAGGAGTTCAACAAATATAGAGTCAATAGATATATCGTTAGTATCGGCTATAAAAATAATATTTCCCGTTACGAATTCTTTGAAGTTTGTTTATCGATTTTTCAGCCTTAATTCCTATCCAAATAATTAATGTAAAAGAAGAAGCCATGCTTTGTGCCAGGGATAAAACCTTTGAAGGAGAGATTTATTACAAATGAATATAAGATTTCTTCTGCGATGTTTCGATATTATGATGCATTAGACCAAGTCCTCAGCTAATTTCGTGTATTATTGAACTGGAAGAAAGACGGCAATACATTGGTAAATCTTTAGTTAGACATGTTAATACTTTAGCTAAGCCAATTTCGAGTTCTTTTTGAATGAAACGCTATTTGATCCATCGAAACACGAAATAAAAGTTGAAACATTGAGGTTTGCTTCTACAGATTTACAGATTGAAATCGATATAGTTGAGTAGGTTGGCGGATAATGTGATGGTAGTATTATCAGAAGAAAACTTCAAGTATTTCTATGAATTCCGTTTCTATCGTTTCATGTTCTCTTTTGATGCAATATTTATAACAGTTAAATGACTGACTGCCATAATAGCGAATATTGTCCTCTCTCTCTCTCAGACAGTCGCTGTCATCACGATATTCTTGATGGAAGTTAGCAATCGCTATATGTAAAACATGGAATGTGAAAAGACGGGTTAAAGAAAGGAGAAGAAAAGCAACATTAACCCTTTTGTTACCATATTTCTGTTGAAGTACACTGCTTTTGTTGCAATTAATTATGAAAATAATGAGAAATATTATAAAATACCTTTGTCATCAATAAGCTGGTTTATGAAACATAAATTAACATGAAATCACTTTAAAACAGGAAGTTTGTAACATAGAACTAGGATCAACCTCGGGAGACTGGTGTCAAAAGAGTTAATCCTTTTGTTACCATATTTCCGTTGAAATATTTTGCCTCTGATTCAATTAATTTAGAAAATTGTGCAGAATTTAGTAAAATAACTTTTTCATTATTAAGCTGGTGTTTGGAATATAGATTTAACATATTTGGAAGATAAAATTAGCTGAAATTTTGATAAAAGGTATTGTGCCATACAAGCACTCCAATAACGCGATGCAGCGGTTGGTTGTCTATTCGACTGCCGTCCCACCCAGCCACCGAGCTGACCGCCTTTTATCCGTGACAGCGTATTTAAGAATGTGAAACTAAGTACATTTAGTTTTGTATCATTACAAGATCCCCCTTTACTTTAAGCAATTCACAGACTAATAAAACTGACAAATGAAAATAGGGTTTCTTCTCCCTCAAAGAAAGAAAGAAAAACTGTTTTGTTGCAAGGGCAATACGCAACATGCACTTCAAATCCCATGAACAGTTTTTATGGTACAAATCTTTTGTAGCGCTCCGGTGTTTTCACTGTTCTGCCTGATCTTGTGTTTCAGCGTTGCTATCAGGAGGAGCATTTGTGATTTCTTTCTTGAGTCAAGTTCAGTAACATGTTCCAGGAAGTTTGTAGGGTCTGTAACCTGTTTCTTGGAGTCTGTAGGGTCTGTTGGACGGTTGTCTGTCTCTATATTGTTGGGCGATCCGGCAGGCGTTTCTGTCATATGCAGTTTTTATTTGTATTTTCTTTTCTTCAAGAAATTTTCTCTGTCTTTGAGTTTCATGAGAGTAGCTCCAGCGTAATGGCACAAGTGTTGTGATTGGTCTGTCCAATAGGATCTCAGAGGGTGACAGCATCTTTGAGTTTAATGGTGTGGCTCTTAGATTCAACAATGCATTGTTTGTCTTTGCTTTGTTTACATTTTTGGATTGTCTTTTTGATTGTCTGTACTTGTCTCCCTATAAATCCATTTGATTGTGGGTACCTTGGTGATGATGTAGTGTGTTGAATTCCCCATTTCTGTGTGAATTGTTGAAATGGTTTTCCAGTATGTTGAGGACCATTGTCGCTGAAAATTTCGTCAGGTCTGCCGAAGAAAGACAGTCTTTTTGAATTCCTCTGTGACTGCTTTGCTTGTGGTTTGGCTGAGGTGAGTCACAATCGAAAATTCGGAGAAGTAGTCACAAACGAGCAGATAAGTTTTGCCGTTGATTTCAAATAGACCTGTTCCTAGCTTTTTCCATGGCGCATTGGGAATGTCATGCGGTATCAGTGGTTCTTTGCTGTTGGCAGTCGCAAATTCTTGGCATATTTGACAGGATCTCCACATTTCTTCGATGTCTTTGTTGATGTTTGTCCAATAGACGCCTTCACGAGCGTGATCTTTGGTCTTTTCTATCCCTTGATGAGAAGCATGGAGCTGTACTAGAATGTCCTATTGTAGAGGAGGAGGTATCAACACATGCGTCCCTTTGAAGATGATTCCATCTCCTACAGACAATCCGTCTCGAAAAGGCCAATATGTCTTTATATCATCTGGGACTTTTTTGATGTTGTCTGGCCACCTATACGTGATTGTTTCCATCAGTGTAGCCAAAGCAGAATCTCTGCTGGTGAACTCACGCAGTTGGTAACGTTTGTTGATAGAAAAATTGACAAAGTCAAATTCAGAATGGTCGATATCTCCTGTAGTTAATTCGATCCCATCCACTCTCAAATTCAGGTCAATGTTTTCATTGTCTTCACGGTTTGGGAGGCGAGAGAGAGTGTTGGTCAATGTCATGCTATGCCATGGGAAGTATTTGATTTTGAAATCATATCCCTGAATTTTCTGGAGCATCCTTTGTAGTCGGGGTGGTGCTCGAAGAAGGGGTTTTTCTGCGGTCACCTCCAGGGGTATGTGGTCTGTGATGACTTCAAATCAATGTCCGTAAAGGTATTTGTGGAAACAGGTGATTCCGAATACCACAGCCTGCATTTCACGATCGATATTTGGGTAGTTTGATTGAGTTCTGTCAAGGACTTTCGATGCAAATGCTACAGGCTTGCCATCTTGTACGATAGCTGTTCCGAGTCCCATCAAGGAACTGTCTACCTCGAGTCCTGTTGGTTCCTTTGGGTCAAAGGACCTGAGGTTTGATTTCTCTGAAATGGTTGATTTAAGTTTTCCAAAGCAGTGTATGTGGTCTTCAGACATCTCAAATGGTATATTTTCTTGAGGAGGCCCCTTAATGGTTGTGCTTCTATGATGAAGTTTGGAATGAATGTTGCAAAGTAATTCATCATTCCCAAGAACTTTTGCGTCTGATAAGCTAGATGCATTCAGACGTTTGTGTCCTTCATTTCCAATGCCTCTTAATATTTTAAGGCTATTTTCCTTGGCTCTGTAATTTCCTCATCTTCACAATAGTACATGATGTTTTGTTTGAATATTTGCAGGGCTTCGGCTGCATTGTCTTTGTGCCACTGCATTTCAGGAATGCGAAATGTCGCCATACTATTGTTGTTTTTCTTGTGCAATACAACACCATATGATTTGGCTATTTTCTGTAGCACACACGCACTATGTAGCCAATATGATAACAGCAATCTTGTATATAAATTTGTAGCAATGCCTCCAGCTAAACATGTGTATTCCGTATATATCCGTTTTCTTCTTGTTCTTTTGTTTTGTGTCACGTCAATACTGGTACATTGGTAGCGTTGAGCAATGTCTAATGATGATAATGTGCTGGTAATTCGGTTAGTTTCGATTCAATATATTTATCTTGTTTCACCACTGTCACCATATTGTGCCAAACAGGCACTCCAATAATGCGATGCAGAATGGTTGGTTGTCTTTTCAACTGCCGTCCCACCCAGCCACCGAACAGACCGCCTTTTATCCGCGACAGTGTATTTAACAATGTGAAATTTAATACATTTAGTTTCGTATCATTACAACAGAAGGTTTTAATCTAGATCACTTTAAAAGAGAAAGTTTCTAACATAGAACCAGAGGCAGTCTTAAGCGAATTTATGTCAAAATGGGGGTTAAGGCAGCTAAAACCGTGAATTAGTAGTGTTGTTAATGTGTTGAATATAATATTTCCCCCCGATTTTTCTCTTTCAATTCTCTGAGTTCAAATCTCACAGAAGTCAACTTTGCTTTTCATTTTTTCGAGGTCGATAATAAGTGTCAATCCAGAGCAGTAGATTAGCAGGACTGTTTGAGGATCCAACAAAATGCTTTATTGTATCTGTTGGAGCTCTTTGAGTTCTAACAGCAATATCTATGACTATTACGGTAGCAAGCTCTGTCGATTAAAGTCAAAGGCCTTTTCCTTGGACAGACATAAGTGGCCTGGAGAAGGGGAGAGTTGTATGTATGAGTGACTGCTAGTCCTCTGAAAAATCTTGCCCAAGGCCTGTGCATATATATGTAGAGGTATGGTGAAACTTTTCGATGGAGGCCTTAAAAAACAGTGAAAGATCCCAGGAACCTGTGACCTGCATCAATAATTCATATATTGCTGCCGTTGTTGTTGTTTTGTCTATGGTCAGCCTTGAACAAAAAAACAACCGTTTCTACTAAAGGCACAAGATCTGGAATATTGAGAAAGGGCCAAGTCGATTTCATCGAATCCCAGAACTCAACTGGCAAAATCTACCTCGGGCGGAATTTGAACTGAGAATGTAAAGACGGACGAAATGCTGCTATGCATTTTGTCCGACATGCTAACGATTTTCACCAAGAAAATCAATGATCGGATGTAATTCAACTCAAAACCATCGTTCGTTTCTTCTCTTTCATTCTTTATAAGTCTGCCTAAGACTACACTATCAAATGAACCGGGGACCATGTGATTGGGAAGCAAGCTTCTTATCATACAGCCGCTCCTGTTTTTACCGGTCTATATATGCATGTATATATCGCTCTCTGTATGTGTAAACTAAATACGCCATACTTAAATGCTTGACAATATCTGTCATCGTAGTATTCCAGCAGACGACTTCAGTCGATCAAATATTTCAAATATTTATTTATTTATTTACCAATTTATAAACTTCAAAGATCATCTCAGCAGAACTTGCCGAGAATTCTGATACAAAAATTATTCAAATTATCTTCTTTTCTCCATTTAAATTCACATCTCTGAGAAAATAAACGCATATCAATCTCTCATCAGCGAAGCTGATTGTCGACGGTTCAATTCTTATTATTTCGTAGTAACTTTTACTTCGTATGACAAACTTAACGACTTTTATATTTTTTTCGCAATATTTTTTCCCCAACATATTCTATGCAGTTTTGCGGTTTTCTTTTTCAAAATATCTGTTCTCCACCTCCTCATCACAAACCCTTCCTCTTACATCTTCCTTCCATTTTCAATCGGTGTCATTTAAATCTCTTACCAAGTTACTTCCACTAACGATGTCTTTTCTTTGTATTTTTTCCCCGTTTCTCCTCTTTTCTATTCTCCTTCATGTTTTTTCTCATCTTAATTCCACCCCTACGCCATCTTCTTCTTTATCTCTCATACTCGCTTTGTTTACACACACACACACACACACACACACACACACACACACACACACACA
>NC_069002.1:25426898-25429538 GCF_001194135.2 Octopus bimaculoides
ATATATATATATATATAGATAATATATATGTATATATACATATACATATATATGTATGAACATATGCACACATATATGTATACGTACATACATACATACATACATACATACATACATACATGCGTACATATTATATGTACTTACATTTAGATGTGCACATACAGGAACACATATAAGTAAATACAAAGAAACAAAGACACATACACGCACAAATATGCCTGCGTATATGTAGATGTGTGTGTGTGTGTATGTGTGTAAGTATGTATGTGTGTATGTATGTATGTACGTATGTACGTATGTATATATATAGATAATATATATATATACATATATATGTATATATGTATATTTATACGTGTTTATGTATCTGCGTTCGTATATATAGTACAGAGAGGGAGAGAGAGAGAGAGAGTTGTTGCCAAGATGCATGCACACACACACACACACACACACACACACACACACACACTAACACACACGCACACACACACACACCCTCACCAACAAGTATCTTTGAATCTGCTTTAAAATATGCACAAGACGCTCAAATACACAACCAACCACCAAGAAGCAGAGAGAATTAGAGAGTGTGAGATAAAGAGAGTCGGAGAGAGAGAGAGATAGAGAGAGAGAGGAAGAGAAAGGAGGAAAGAAAGAAAAAGAATGAGAATAAGTGGGTGAATACGTAATCAGTCTCAATTCTGTATGATATGATATATATATATACATATACATATACATATATATATAGCGGCGTACGTACACTTTGTCTCTTATATGTAAGTACACATTTATATATATATATATATATATATATACGGAGAGAGAGAAAGAGAGAGAGGGAAGGAGATAGATAGAGAAAGAAAGAAAGAAAAGAAAGAAGGAAAGAAAGGAAGAATGAGAACGAGAATGCACGAGCGAATAGCAAATTGTTAATCAGTCTCTATTCTCTTCTCAAGCGACGTTTTTAACGTCTGCCCTCATTAAGATATCTCACAGAATCACACATCATTATTTCTTATTATTTATTATCCATCGATGTCTCGTACAATCTTGCAGTCGGTTCAGAGAAGTGAGTGACTATAGAACGGGCGATGTGTATTTATAGTCGCTTCTAAGTGACTCCATTAATTTTATCTGCTCTTCTTTACCGTTAACAGGAAATTGTACATCATAGTTAACAAGTCTATGAGGAACAAATTTGTTTCGCTCTTCCCTCCCACAGCCTTGTGTCCACGGGTTGGCATTAAATAAGGAAATATATCGAAGAACAATTTAATTGCTGTGTGATTCCTTCAAAACACTTTTGTCCAATTTAGAGGTGTTAACAGTGAAGAATATAACTTTCTTCTTTTGTGTCTTTTCCTTGTATCAGTCGTTAGACTGCGGCCATGCTGGGGCACCGCCTTGATGAATTTTCAGTCGAATGACTCGACCCCAGTACTTACTTTTTCTAAAGCCTAGTACGCATTCTATAGGCTTCTTTTGTCGAACTGCTAATGAAGCGTTGCAGGAAATTCCGAAGTCGTCTGGAGGCCGTGGTTGAAGCCAATGCATGATGGGAATTGAAGTTGAGGTATCGTCCAGTGAAGGTCGGCTTGCAGTATACAGATGTCCTGAATCCATACTTGGTGCGTGTTATTAATACGTCCAGGAATGCTAGCTGATTGTGTTTTACCTTTTCCACTGTGAACCATCCATACAGTGTACGGAGAGGGATTGCTCAGTGCCTAAAACATCGAGCAAGGAATATAAGTAGCGATTGTGATACACACCACGAAGAAATGATCAAGATCAGTAACAATCTATTAAGCAACAACTATCCACTCCAATTATGAAGAAAAGAGAGGATGAAACCAATAAACTGTCCACAGTCTGTCTACCCTATGTGAAAGGCCTCTCCGTAAAGATACAAAAGATATGTGGCCCATATGACATCAGGACAGTATTCAAGAGTAATACAACACTTCGCAAATATCTCCTTCGAGTAAAACGACCAATAGAAGAGAATATGACCAAAGACTGCGTTTACTCCATCCCATGCAGCTGTGTAGGTTATACAAAGGCGAAACATGTCACCCCCTCAAGGTAAGGGTAGACGAATATCGCAGAGCTGTGACACGAGGAGATATTGATAAATCGGGTATAGCTGATCATGTATGGAAAAATGGAGACCACCTCCCCCTGTGGGATGAAGTTAAAATTATTGACAGAGAACACCACTGGAAAATACTAAAACTAAAAGAAACAGCACATATGCTAGGAGACAACAATCTCCTAAGCAGATCGAATGCAGATATGAGCAGCATATGGGAACCGGTATTAAGGAAGGATGGGAGAATATTAGATTTATAAGCCCTAAAATTCATATGGCGTAGTAGTTAAGAGCGCGGGATACTAACCCCAGTAATAATAAAAATAATAATAATAATAATAATAATAATAATAATAATAATAATAATAATGATAATAATAATCCAAGGATGGAATTCATAACTATTTTAATGCATCGCTACACGCGTTTCCACAACGTTTCCTGTAAAAGAAATTTAAGGATATGTATGTATGTATGTATTTATGTATGTATGTATGTATGTATGTATGTATGTATGTAGGTATGTATGTATGTATATATATATA
>NC_069002.1:25432045-25435170 GCF_001194135.2 Octopus bimaculoides
AATAATAACAACAAGAAAACAATAACACCATCACTACTAACAAAAGAAGGCGCGTGGCTTAGTGGTTAAGGTATTCGGCTCACGATCGCAAGGTCGTGAGTTCAATTCCCAGCGACGCGTTGTGTCCTTGAGCAAGATATTTTATTTCATGTTGCTCCAGTCACTCAGCTGGTAAAAAATGAGTAGTGCCTGCTTTTCAAAGGGCCAGCCTTGTCCCACTCTGTGTCACACTGAATCTCCCTGAAAACGACGTTAAGGGTACACGTGTCTGCGGAGTGCTCAGCCACTTGCATGTTAATTGTATGAGCAGGCTGTTCCGTTGATCGAATCAAGTGGAACCACTGTCGTTGTAACCGACGGAATACCATTTAGTAACAAAAACAAGCTGAACATGACCACCACCGCAGCCACCACCACCACCACCACCATCAACAACAACCATCACCACCAACATCATCATCATCATCATGAACAGCAACAATAACGAGCACAACCATCACCACCAACCGCCGCCGCCGCCCCCACTACCACAAATGACTATTGCAGCAAGAATATAGCGAAACGTTTACAAAATTTTATTAACAAATAATTATTTTCCACAAAGAAAGAACTTAAAAGGAGAAAAAAGACAAAAAAAAACCCCCCCAAAGAAAAGAAAAGGAAAATTAAACAAGAAAGTTGAAGAAATAAGAAAATGTCGGAGACGTAAATTGAAATAATGCAGAAGCTACGATATTTTTCTTTTGCTACAGAAATACTTCCATCTTATCTGTGCTAAGAGAAGAGAAGACAAGACAACATCTGGATTAGACAATATATCATAGCAAATTGCTAGACATTTCCTGACAACTTCATTACTTTATTATATGAACACTTTAATATAATCTGCTCTTCATCCGAATATTTCCTCCTCCGCCATCTTGAAATACATCTATCATCTATTATCGTATGATAACCAGGAAAGGACTACAGTGAGTCAAAAAACACACACAGACTAATCTTTTTCACTGTTTACGTAAAACTTTTCAATGAATGACTAATGATTAATGATTGCCGATCAGCTGGTTTGGTTTGAATAAAATAATTTTCTCATTAATATTCAGAGTGGATTGACGTGTAAGTCAAGCGCCACAAACGGTCTCATTCGTTCGGAAACGCACATGAATGATGGCGGTTTTGTTTCTCGACGACATAGTGTATCTGTGTTTTATGAATCATTAAAAAAACTTTGAATACAACTCGGAGATATAGAATAATGAAAAGAAAGACAGAAGAGCTCTTTATACACAACATGCGAAACACCGGTCTCAAATACGTAAGCATATATATGGATGCATTGTGTCGAGAATGTTATTTATGACCACAATGTCGACGTAAGAGAGAGAATTGTCCTCTTATGATATACACGACAGCGACTAACATATTCTGCGTTCAAACCTGTCAAGACGTATTAAGATCGAATATACAAATCATCTTTTCAGATCACGTTGTACACAATAGAATGAATAGTTTCTTTTTTATTGGTTGGCAGATATAAACACTGATCAGAAAACAGTTTTGTTCGCTGAAGTCATAAACAAAGCCAGAGGCTTGTTTAGGCTCAAAAGGTCTGTGGCTGCTTATGGGTGACAAGACACAACATGTCGAAACACGGGTGTCCCAGAATGCCTGGCTCTAATGAGCCAAGTCTATTATGAACACACTTATTGTCATAGGAGGACTACTTCTCTTTTACGTCGACAGTGTGTTCATAAATAACATTCTCGGCACAATGCATCCATATATATGCTTACGTATTTGAGACCGGTGTTTCGCATGTTGTTTATAAAGATATCTTCTGTCTTGCTTTTCATTATTCTATATCTCCGGGTTTTATTCAAAGTTTTTAATCAGTCACAAAACCCAGATACACTATGTCGTCGGGAAACAAAACCGCCATCATTCATGTACGTTTCCGAATTAAGGAGACCGTTTGTGGTGCTTGACTTATACGTCAATCCACTCTGAATATTAATGAGAAAATTATTTTATTCAAACCAGACCAGTTGATCGGTAATCATTAATCATTAGTCATTCATTGAAAAGTTTTACATAAACACACTTATTGTAAAGGAGAGAAATTATTCTCCAGTGACATATACAACAGGGACCAGCGTATTTTGCGTTCAGACCTGCCAGAACATATTAAGAATAACTATACTTATAATTTATTATGACTGGGTTTCCAAGAAAAATAGCGTAAAATGTTGAGGCTCATACGTGGCTTACTTCCCAACCACATAGTTCCGGGTTCAGTCTCACTGCGTGGCATCTTGGGCAAATGTCTTCTAATATAGCCTCGGGCTGACCAAAGCTTTGTGAGTAGATTTGGTTAGGCGGAAACTAAAAGAAGCCCGTCGTGTGTGTGTATATATATATATATATATATATATGTGTGTGTGTCTGTGTGTGTCTCCCCACCACCGCTTAACAACCGGTGTTAGTGTGTTTACGTCCCTGTGACTGAAGGTTCGGCAAAGATATCGATATAATTAATACCAAGCTTAAAAATAAAGAGTACTGGGGTTGATTCATTTGACGAAAAAGTTCTTCAAAGCGGTGCCCCAGCATGGCCGCAGTCTAATGACTGAAACAAATAAAAAACAAAAGAAAATAAATTACATTCTACTATCTTTGGAAATTATAGGACTCATTCGATAGCGTAGTCTTAGATACACTATGTCTGAAAAAAAAAAGGGCGTGATGGTCACAACTGCGATGTCCTACATTAATGGCACACGTATCTGAGGAATACTCAGACACACGTTAATTCAGTGACAGGGAATTCAGTTACTAAACAACAAAGTCCGCTTCGTTTAACGACGAAAATCCATCATTATTAAAGTTTCTCTCTTTCACTCATTTAGCACATTTCAATCATTGGATTGCGGCCATGCTGGAGGTAAATGCAGTTATTTATTTTTTAGCCGGTAATGTCTCCTCACTATTTCTTTCGATCTGGACCTCATTTCAATGTATCTCTGATTGTTGAAGCGTTTTTGTAGCATAAATAGAAACACAGATGTGGGCACACACACACACACACACACACACACACACACACACACACACACACACACACACAC
>NC_069002.1:25438564-25441497 GCF_001194135.2 Octopus bimaculoides
TCTTATATATACATACATGCATACACACACAAACGTTTCATGAACCGACTCTAATAACAGACTAAAATCTTGACCCTGATCCAACTAAATATAAGACCTTTCTAAACATTTAAATAAAGATAATAAACGATAGAAGCAATTAAAGTAGACCACCACTCCCTAGTCTCATACCAAGAAATAGAAGAACGGTAAACAACTAGGACTACATTGGGTATGATATAGATATGTTGAAGAACGTAAGAATGCACAAAAGAACAAACAAAACAGCGGAACGTCTAACTACGTAAACATCACAATATCACAATACAAAGATTTAATGAGAATAGACAATGACATCCCATCATCAGCTAATCTATTGAAAATCATTGTGTTTTCGACACTGTATATGTATATACATGTTATGTGTGTTTTGTCTGAATTTGTGTATGTATATATATATATATATATGTGTGTGTGTGTAAGTACATATGTATATTAAAACTATTAAGAAATAGGGAGTCAGTGTGACATTTTAGCTGTTTAAACAGAAACCAAACTCTTGTTACTCTGTTTGCTCATTCATTCAATATCAGATAAGTTGAACTCCTAAAATACCTGGTTTCTCTTCCTACAGACACCGATGAAGCAACAAGACGGACCGCAATTTGTTCTCTTTTCTCAAATCAAAAGACATTTCAGGTAGGTGAAAAATAATTTAATGATGTCACTTTTCTACCAGTTTGAAAATACGTATTTGAACTGATTTCTTTTTATCTTCTATGCCATGGTCTGCGAGCGCGCATGTGGCGCTCAAATACTACTACTATAGCTGAAAGATAATACAGTTCTATATTTAAGAGATGAGGAATTATTTACATTATTTACATTATTTACAATTGACGGATATTTGTCCTCATCTTGTCTGTTGTTAACACAACGCTTCAGCTGATATACGCTCCAGCCTTCATCAAGTGTCTTGAGGAAATTTCGAACCTGGATTCTCATTCCTAAGGTATTTTATGATGTTATTATTATTATTATTATTATTATTATTCAGGTCACTGCCTGGAATCGAACTCGGAATCTTGGGGTTAGTAGCCCGCGCTCTTAACCACTACGCCATATGTCCAACTGAAAGATATTCACTCAATGTTATTTTCAATGACATTGAATTACTATTGTTCGGTCAATCTTAATGCGAGACGTTCTAGTTGAGCAAAACACGATGTTGCCTTATTTCTTTCTGTCAGGGCAATTTTTGTAACACATTTTCTGCAACAAAAAAGTTATCCAATTAACATTGTAAAATATGAACCTATACAATTTCCAAACACCGTTATGCAAATTATTTTCAAATTTTGGCGCAAGGTCAGCAATTTGGTGGGAGGGGTGAAAATCGACTGCATCAACTCCAGTCGATCCATAAATGGATGAAAAGCAAAATCGACCTCGGTGTAATTTGAACTTATAATATAGGGATGAACATGTTAACAGTTCTGCCATCTGGCCGCCTTACACCATTAGGTAAGTTAAGATCTATTGTATTCTATGCTTGAATTATAGTTCTGTTTCACAAAACACACCTGCCTAACTACACATGAATTATTGTACCAGTAAGATCGGAAGAGGTTTGTTTTCTGTTGGAATAATGGAACAAGGATATATAATCCATTATTGTTGCTATCTCTGAGAATATTCCTATGATTTCCAACAGGTATAGGTATAATGTATTAAACTTAAGCTAAGTTAAAGTTAAATTGTGAAGAGACATAGCACAAATATTTATAATTAAACTGAAAGAGAAAAAAATAAGAAGCAAATAAATTATAATGGATGAGAGCTGATAAAATTTGAGAAACGTGTGTGAGTTAGAATACAAATAGGGAAAATGGAATGAGACAAAACGGTGTGAGAAAATAACGGAAAGGGTTTTACAAACTTTATATTACAGGAATGAAATGATAAACGAGAAAAATAGAATTAAGATTAAGATGAATTAATAAAAAAATATACATTTTTCGTCAAAAATGGTGTGGTTCACAAGTTTGTTTTGTAACCATGTTATTCTGGTTTAAATATCGCAACACCCCAGGCAAGTAACTTACCTCCCGCCTCGGGTTCACCGAAACTCATCGGTCGCGTGCGTAAAACGTACACACACATGCATACATATGCACATGTATACATATAAATACGCACATACTGCATATATATCATACACACACACGTATACGCACGTGCACACACACACATATATGTATATATGTATGTTCATGTCTGTATATATATATGTGTGTGTGTATATATATAATGTGTATGTACATATATGTATGTATGTATGTATGTATGTATGTATGTATGTATGTATGTATGTCAGTCTGTGTCCATACCAGTGTCTGTGTTTATGTTTACCGATGTAAAACCGGTGTTGCATAAGGTTGATATTATCAACGAAAGTCTCCCGGAGGCTGTGTCCCAGCATCCCAACTAATAAATAAAACATTAGAAAGGTTATAACGTCAGGAGTAAAGTTCTCTCCACTTTGTAAAACACAGTAGAAAAAAAAACGACAAAGAGTGAAACTTAAATAAGAAACTTTATGCACGACACTAATGTTGAGCGTGTTTTAGAATACGAGCGATGATAAAAGTAAAAATAAAATATGAAATTAGTGAAGCGAAACGATATCGCATTGTTACATAAAACATAAAACAGTATGCATAAAAAAAAATGTCTACTCCCGGCGGTGTAAGCCAACTGATATTAAAAAGAAAGCCATTAGGAAATAACTAGAATTATAGAATAATAATATATAATTTAGTTGATGTCTCGATTCAGTGAGAATGTCATCAAATGTACATAGCAAGCTGGGCTTTCAAAATTTACGGTCACAATTAACTTATATTATTATCTCAGTATTGAGTTTTTGAAGTTTAGGAAATAATCACAATAAA
>NC_069002.1:25442634-25444892 GCF_001194135.2 Octopus bimaculoides
ACCTGGGTTCTCATTCCTATTTATTTTTCGATGTTATTATTATCATTATTATTATTATTATTATTTAGGTCACTGCCTGGAATCGAACTTGGAATCTTGGGGTTAGTAGCCCGCGCTCTTAACCACTACGCCATATGAAAGCTGGAGGGTATATCAGCCGAAACGCTGTGATAACAACAGACAAGATGAGGACGAATATCCGTCAAATGTAAATAATGTAAATAATGTTATTAGGAAATGTTTAACAAAAATTATCGAAATATTTTGTGTATTGTTGAAACGTATCCAATTTATGGCAGGTAAATTTTTTTAATAATAAAACGTGAGAACATTTTGTAAACAAATTTACAAGCGTCGAGTGAGTCGGTATTCTACAGAAAATAAAGGAATCCTCGAACGCAGGCTGGCTGTGAAGACAGCTTAAAAAATCGAGTAAATACCCTTTAGTGGATGGGTAAAAGGCCAGCAAGCTTGTACTAAGAATCTACCGTACCTCACTGGGAATTACAGGGTCCGATTTTCGAGAATTTCTGTATTTTCTGTAGAATAATACCAAAACCTTTTATGGATCCCGGTTGGGAACCGCTGGTCTAAACAGTTGTCGGAATTTTACAGCGGATGTTTATACATTATTTCCTGACTCTCATATTTATAGAATGTAAAGCAGAAACAAGTGACAGTGTAGTTGCGATTCATTATCGAACGTCAAAGCAATTAAAAGCACAAAAAACACAAAAACACAAAACACCTTTAGATTCTAAAATGTAGTTAAAAGCCAGCGTCATCTTCTGTCGTTGTGTTGTGCCAAAGTTTTTGGTTTGTTGTCCAAACTCTATCGACACCCCAAAGAATGAAGGAAGTGACAGAACAACTCGAAAACTAATAACTGTCTTTTATTTTTTTTTGCATGTTTCAGTCATTAAACGGTGGCCATGCTGGAGCACCGCCTTGAAAATTTTTTAGTCGAACGCCAGTACTTGTATTTTGTTAAGCCTGGTACTTATTGTATTGGGGCTATTTTGTCGAACCGCTAGGTTACGGGGACGCAAATACATCAACACCAGTTGTTCAGCGGTGGTGGGGAACAAAGATAGACAAAAAGACACACACACACATTCACACACGACGGGCTTCTTTTGGTTTCCGTCTGTCAAATCCACTCACAAGACTTTTGTCGGCTCGAAGCTATGGTAGACGACCCGGAACCATGTGGTTGGGTAGCAAGCTTCTTACCACACAGCCACTCCTGCTATTGTTAGCAACATCTAGATTTAACTTTAGTGAGTAAAATTCTTAGTCATGACTACAAGATTTAAGTTTAGTAAGGTACTAATAACAATCAAAAGCTAGATTTAAGTTTGGTGAGTAAAATTACGAGTAACAGAAACGCTATAAATAATATTTTATTTCTAAACTGATTTCAAAAGCAAATATGACGCAACCATTACGCAACTATTAAGTTATTAATAACAACTAAAGTTAGGACAGCGAGCTGACAGAATCGTTTGCACACCGGGCGAAATGCTTAGCGGTATTCCGTCTGTCTTCTGGCTCTGAGTTCAAATTCCGTCGAGGTTGACTTTGCCTTTCATGGTCGATAAAATAAATACCAGTTGAGTACTGGGGTCGATGTAATCGTCTTACTACCAAACCCAAAATTGCCTCGTGACAAAATTTGAGACCTGTTTCTAATCAATCGAAATTTTAAAATTATAATCAGATAAACAATTGAAGGGTGTTAATGAAATTTACTTTCAAAAGTGTCAAAGGGAGAGAACTATTCATATTCAGAGTGGTGATGGTGGTGGGGAGGGAGTGGAAAGAATGAATTTGATGTTTGATCGCTGTCGTCTCAAACAATGCTACACATACAATTCCAATCACAAACACATTCACACACACTTTTTACTTACTTACATACATGCATACGTAAAGACAGAGACAACACACAAAGACTTGTATATCTATCGTTGTTGTTGTTGGCACTCCGTCGCTTACGACGTCGAGGGTTCCAGTTGATCCAATCAACGGAACAGCCTGCTCATGAAATTAACGTGCAAGTGGCTGAGCACTCCACAGACACGTGTACCCTTAACGTAGTTCTCTGGGATATTCAGCGTGACACAGTGTGACAAGGCTGACCCTTTGAATTACAGGCACAACAGAAACAGGAAGTAAGAATGAGAGAAAGTTGTGGTGAAAGAGTACAGCAGGGTTTGCCACCATCATCCCCTGCCGGAGCCTCGTGGAGCTTTAGG
>NC_069002.1:25446339-25447481 GCF_001194135.2 Octopus bimaculoides
ATATATATATATATATATACACACACATATACTTACACACACACACACACACACACACACACACATACACACATATATATATGTATGTATATATGTATGCATGTTTGTATATTTATGTTTATATGTATATATATATATATATGTATACACACACATACACACATGCACATATATATATATATATATAAATGCATACATACACATATGTTTGCATATACACATTCATTCATACATAATATGCATTTACACATACACACGCACGCGCGCACACACATGTACATACATTCATAAATGATATACATACACACATATACCCACCTCTACACAATAATTATAGCCACACGCCTAAAGCAAATGAATTGTGTACCATTTCCTCTGATTTCTGTCTCTAAAGACAACACTGTTCTGTAAATTCCAGCTGTTCTTCTCGATTCCATAAGTCTGTTGATGGCAATTGTTTGTCCGAACGACAATCAATCGACAAAGATGGAATATTATTAGCCGCAAGTAACGAAATAGATTGAATAGTACGCTTTGAAAAATAATTAGTCTTGCTCAAAAGTAACGTTCAACACTGTCATCTGTGATTTATCACTGAAATTTGCCCAGAAGTCTGCAGTTAACCTCTTTCCTATAACCCGTTATTTTATTAACGTTTTCCGGAGTTACATTTCTTCAATTATCGTGACATTTACGAGTAAAAATTGATAAAGATCATCAGGTCAACGCTTAGAATGAATAGTGAAATCAGTGTTAACTATGTGATGCAACGAACTTTAAAAAATGTCAGCCATAGGTGCAGGCGCGGTTGTGTGGTAAAAAAGCTTGCTTCCCAACCACATGGTTCCAGGTTCAGTCCAACTGTGTGAAACCTTGGGCAAGTGTCCTTCTACTATGGCCTCGGACCGACCAAAGCCTAGTGAATAGATTCGATAGATGGAAACTGAAAGAAGCCCGTCGTATGTATATATATATATATATATATATATATATGTATGTATTACATACACACGCTAATACACGACCTATGTTATAATCCCCAATCCTGTTCATACAACGACTGGGGCATAACTAGTCGGTATACAGCACTTACTCGGTATTACCTGTATCTTTGGGTTTGGTTAAATCCAATACCCTTCTTA
>NC_069002.1:25447665-25448928 GCF_001194135.2 Octopus bimaculoides
TTCACTTTTTTAGAAAAAGTTTGTCAAAAGTAAAATGTAAAGCTTTGTATAAGCTTTGTTGTGTTAAGTACTGGTTGTCACAAAAGTATTAAAATACATATATACATTCTTTGATAATAATAAGAGAATGTTAAAAGCAGTTTACAAGAAAGTATTTAAGAAAGTATTCAACAAAAAGTATTAGGAGTTCAATAAAAATCATGTTTGTTTGGTAGTATATATATACACAGAAGGAGATATATTTAAGAATTTACAAAAAATTGGAGAGGAACCGACATGTCTTTTTGTGACACTTGCACCAGATGCCAAGAAATGAAATCGAACCTAGAACTTCACGTGAACCATTAAATGAAGGTAAGTCCTTCTGACAGGCCTCTACACAGTTTCCGTCTACCCAATTTTACTAATGAGGTTTGGTTCGACCCAAAGCTTACGATTTACAGATGATTCCATGCAGTGGAATCGAACCCCGCGTCTCATGATTGCGAACAAACTTCTTAACAGTTCGACACTAATGTATCCTAAAAAGATTAACCGAAGAGGAATTAGTTGGAAGAGGAAACGAGCGCGTATCGTAGACGCCATCCGCTCAAAGTTTATCCCAATGACAAGCCATCGCTAGAATTTGGTCAGCGAATACTGTTATAAACATTTTCTTAGAAAGTTGAACAATAAGTTTGATCAGTGAGAAAAAAAAAAAACAGATTGAAACAAAATTGAAACAAAACGAAACATGGCTGGCTGTTACATTATTTCTTGGACAGGCGATCACTGCCAGCAAAACGTGATCAATTTTGTTATATCATTAAGCATCAATATTTTATTGGTAAAATTCGTACAGACATTTTCACGGTCGATTGGCATTGCGTTCTCAGCCGTATTGGCTCTACAACGTACTTTCAGGTGAAATTACTTTCAGACACATGAAAATAAATTTCCTGAAGTTCGACAGCCACAACAGAAACAACAACAACAACATCATCATCATCATCATCATCATCATCATCATCATCATCATCATCATCATCAATAATCACCCAAACAACGAAGAATGATGACAAATGTGACCG
This sequence comes from Octopus bimaculoides, assembly GCF_001194135.2. Taxonomy (NCBI): domain Eukaryota; kingdom Metazoa; phylum Mollusca; class Cephalopoda; order Octopoda; family Octopodidae; genus Octopus; species Octopus bimaculoides. The sequence goes on from NC_069002.1 coordinate 25,448,736, forward strand.
AATAAACAATGATTAGAGTCCAGAGGTAAGAGACGTGAAAAGAAGTTTGGTAGGAGCAGTTTTTGGAAAGAAATACTTAAATCTTTGAAGAGAAAGAAGAAGCTCCGTCCACAGACTGATGGAATGGTGAGTGAACTGTGCTCCACAATGGTTACAGGAACATAAAGATGAAGGAGGAAGATTAGCCAAGGAT
>NC_069002.1:25449322-25451321 GCF_001194135.2 Octopus bimaculoides
GGTGGTCTGCGCCGGTAAAAAAATTATACAACAGGATTTGTGAGTTGAAATAAGTTCTTTCGTAGGTCACCGGGATAAAGAGGAATTTGACGTTTCGAAGTTGTTCTTTCATCTGTAAGAAAGAAGTGTTTCCTCATCTCCCTCTCTGTTTTTCTTTCTTTCTTTCTTTCTTTCTTTCTTTCTTTCTCCCTCTCTCTTCCTCCCTCTCTCTCTGTCGTAGTCGAAGGGGCAATTCCTGAAACGTCAGTCTTCTGTAGTCTCTCCTCTCTATGATATTTAAACATACTCGAATGTAGGAACCTGTGATGAAAATATTTCTTCTCCATTAAATAACTAAGCACACCCATCGCCCTAATTATCGCAGCACTTCCCTTCTCCTCTTCTCATCGCTCCCTCTCTACCCCTCGCTTTCTAAACTGACACCCACCACCCAATTATTGCACCTTTCCTCGTTCTGTCACTGTTACTATACCCCACTTACTTGGAGAAGATTCTCTGAGATAAAATATCATAACTAAAACCATTCCATATTTAGGATAAACATCATAAATGCTACACACTCTGCTGTTTCAAGTACTTTTATATCAATTCAATTCTATCTTAGCTAATCTTCACGCAAATCAGTAAATGTTTTGTTTACCAATTTCTATACCAGATCAAGTATTTTCTGCTTAGCACAGAATGTCTGAGGCATTCGTCACCGAAACGGATCAATTCAGGTCGAAACGCTGTGTCTGGTGATCCACCGGTATTCTGTGGAAAGGGATGTCACCGGCACTCTGAGCTAGTGTCACACTACATTTGTATATATACATTCAGTGACGTTCTAAAGCATAGGCTCACTTGGAAGTTGCGCGGGAGCATCACGTGTTTAGGAGTTCAATTCTGATCTATGTATATTGAGGTTTGCTGTCAATAAGTAAACACTATAAAGCTCAGGGTATTGATTTGCTCCCAGGGACCTATATAGTTGCAAAGAAGGCCCTGTATATATTATAAATGTACATATCGGTATTTTAATCTAAGGATGTTTCATGTGCGTATATTAATTTAATTCATGTCCTTCTTATCTTTAAGCAACAGGTAATGTCACTCATGATTCGCTGGTGTATTTTCGGACACTGTTTATAAGGGAAATTTCTCTCCTGTGATAATTCCCGCTGCGAAAGTCTTTCCAAATCTGAGTATACATAAGCGTGTTAAATTTAACTGTTCACATAATTCATTCAGTGCAGCTTAGTGTGCCGCTAATTAATAAATTTCAGCTTGACAAAGCTTTGCACACACCAGCAAATTTATTATTTGCTGTCTACATATAATAACGGCAGCTCTTAGTGGATTAAGAACGATGAATTTGGTAGAAAACGAAGAAACTAGTCTCATAATCCAATGACGTCACTTGTAGCTCAGCTCGGTGTGTTTTCATGTACATTGTCTAAAAAAGTTTTTCGCCCGAAGCAGTTTCCATAGCAAAGGTCTTTCCACGTTTGAGTGTACACTGGCGTATTAAATGTAATTTTACACGCCTATATTTTAATCATTATCCATAGTGATTTGATCAAACGCTTTAACCCAGCATCGTAAATTTCTAAAACTGTTAGAACATTATTTCTCTAAACAATGACAGAGAATGTTAAATAAAAGATAAAAAAGAAATGTAAGCGGCAACGGAACGAAGAGACGGCGCATAGAGAAGCAGTGAAAATAAACTGAAATTTAGAAATAATTGAACTAACGTACAGCAGCCATGATTCAATGAAGTCATACATATTTGATAGTTTTTGACGAGAGTCAAACAGATATTGAGGTTATTGATAAAAATATAAGAATTATGTTATCTCTTTATGTAATATCTGTTATCTAAAATTACACACACACACGCGCGGAGGCTTTTACACGAGGCGACTTAAAATAGAAAACGATATGGGAAATAAGTCATAATAGTTTTATGTATATGGACATAATACATACATACATACGTATATTAATACATACGTAC
>NC_069002.1:25451331-25454356 GCF_001194135.2 Octopus bimaculoides
ATATATATATATATATATATATATATATATATATATATACAAATATAAACTCACTCATGCATACATAAATACATACATACATACATACATACATCCAGCTACTGGAAATAGAAAACGATATTAAAATAAGTTGTTATACATATATATATATGTATATTAATATCTACATACATAGAAACATACGCATATATATACTCATACGTACATACGTACATACTTACACACACACACATATACACATATACACACACACATATACACACACACATATACATACACTTGCACATATAGTTACTAGAAATAGACAATGACATTGAAAATAAAATACATATATATGCATACGCAATACATATATAAATACATATATACAAACATACATACGTGCATACATACATATAGAGATTTATATACACGCACATACGTGCATATATATATATATATATATATATATACATATATACACATTGATATACATACACACACATATACTTATACAAATACATACAAATACACGTGCACATAAAAACACATACGTGCATAGATATATGCATGCACACACACACACGCACACACATATACGTATACAAATGCATACAAACTCACCTACACATACATATAAAAAAATAAACACCCATATATGATGTACTTTATAAAAAGACAAAAATATATGTGTAACATACTCACACACTCACACATGCGCACATGCACCCGCACATATGTTTTTTATATATATATCTGTCCATCTATATATAGCTGTATATCTATATATATATGTATATGTAAATATACCGTATATATAATTATATATATATATATATATATATATATATATATATATGCGTACAGTATGTGATGAATATTATTTGAATACATAAAATATTTATGTAACCTACGCACACAGCCACCCCCCAAACACATACCTCCACACACGATCGCCACCCCCCACACACACAGAGTCATATATTTATATAGATGTAAAGACTTGAGTTATAGTTCCGTTTTAACGATCATAGTTTCATATTTTTTTTATCAAAGGCCAAACTAACTTTGATTAAAATCATAAGCGTTCAAACGGAAATATAATTCTGTAAGACAGTTTTTTAATAACTTATTTAATTCCACTTCCTCATAGACTGGCTACACGATTCGCGAGTGAAAACCTTATTTAGATGAACCAGTACACCAAAATACATACATACATACATACATATACGTACGTACATACATATACGTACGTACATACATTCATAAATATATACATACGTGCGCAGGAAGGGTGGTGCCACCTCTCACCCAAAAGATTTTGCGAATGCATCATAAGCCTTGGCGGGAAAAATACAGTCAGATAATTTTTGAACGCGCCAGGTATATCTATCTATCTATGTCTGTCTTTCTGTCTGTCTGTCTGTCTGTCTGTCTGTCTGTCTGTCTGTCTGTCTGTCTGTCTGTCTATCTATCTATCTATCTATCTATCATATCTATCTATCTATCTATCTATCTATCTATCTATCTATCTATCTATCTATCTATCTATCATATCTATCTATCTATCTATCTATCTATCTATCTATCTATCTATTTGTTTGTTTGTCTGTGTATTTCTATGTATGTATGTATGTATGTATGTATGCGCGCGTGCGTGTGCGCGCGTGTGTATGTGTGCATTTGTTGCTATATACATGTATGTGTGCATGTACATACACACGACCGTAACTGAAGAATCTGTTAGCTGCCATGCAATGAGCAATAGTGTTATGTCGACAATGTTTCTGCTTCTGTCGCCATCACTAGGAAGTGTTAATCAGTCGGAATAATTACAATTTCAAATTTCATAGTATTTATACAGAACAATGAAATGAAATCTATTGGAACACTGGAGCAGGCTGTATCTCCTGGCATCTGCCAAGTTTGCCCTTGTCCTAAAACGGCACAGCGCTCGGCTATTTGCGCAATACTATTAAACTTTAGAAATGTTAGCTATTGGCGTTTGAAGCAGCTTTCGTAACGAATATTAATTAGTATATCCAACCTAACTTGGATGTGTTGTGTAGAACGCCTTAGACTGCGGTAAACGTTCCGAGAAATCATTTCGCTTAAACCAAGTGGTTCTCAACCATTTCTTTTTACCAATGGACCCCTTTACCCGGGTGGAGCCCGAGCCATTTGATGTTTAAGAAAATACCTTTATATTATTTAGAATTAAACATTAGAAGTTACATAAAAAAATGTTAAAATATTTGATGTATTAAGAAAATATAAGCAATTTATTGCAGTTAAATTTTAACCAAAGAAACCTTATATGGACCCTCAAGGATCATACGGACCCCGGTTGAGAACCGTTAGCTTAAATGACAAATGCTAAATCGCATTGACATTCTATTATCGGTTGAGGAAATTTCGTCAGTACACAGGTGGACTGCGCAACAATACCCTGTTATTTCACCGTTTGGCGAATCATCAGTGACAGCTAACCAAGCCGAATACCTGACAGAAAATCCGCCAAACTGATATAGAATAATACTGGTCAAACAGCCAGTGGTGTTGCAGAAAACTGACGGACTGTGTATAAATCAGTTATAAGCGATAGAAGTAGCTTTTGTAACGACTATCAAATAATGCCTCCAACTTAACGTGGTTATGCTGTGTTACACCTTCGGTATTCTTTAGCATTTCTCATTTACACGAAATGATTTTTCGCAACTTTTGCAGCAGTAAATGTACAACGTCCTTGTACATGTAATCGAGATGTGCAACACAGTTTTGTTTTAATGCAGTGTACACAATGCTACGGATTTCTTAGGTTCGAATCTCGGCGATCTGGATCCAGCATGCAGAATGGTCATGCTTGGTGGTCATGGTAGAGGCGTCTTTCATTAGAGGTTTACTCAACTTGGGCTGAACTGGGCAGAAACAATCTGCCTAATTATCTACATACATGGAAGCATCTCTCTCTTTCCCTGTATGTGTGTCTATATATATATGTGTACATATATATATATATATATATGTATATATGTACATATAT
>NC_069002.1:25454436-25455000 GCF_001194135.2 Octopus bimaculoides
ATATATATATATATATATAATATAATATAATATAAAATTAAAATTAATTAAAGGACATACTAAGTATGTCTACCTACTTGAAATAACAGTCAAAACTTGTTATTAAATCGCCAAAAATACACTGGTGATAACTACAGAAACCAAACGAAGGCAAATTTGGTTAAGAAAATCAACTTACATACTTTAAGTATTTGGATCCACGTGAAACTAGTCCACGTGAATCCAAATATTAGTCCACGTGAATCCAAATACTTAAATGTATGTAAGTAGATTGTCTTAATCAAATTTGCTTTCGTTTGATTTCTGTACTTATCACCAGTGTATTTTGGGCGATTTAATAACGAGTTTTGACTGTTATTTCAAGCAGGTAGACATACATAGTATGTCCTTTGATTAATTTTAATCCCTCGGCTTTTTAAATGCTATTTTTGGGCCTGCTGTCGCTTGTATAATTTATTCCGTTATTATCATTCTTAAACTAGTGACATTGGATAATAATAGAATAGATGATACCTTCGTAAATTAATTTTAATATATATATATATATATATATATATATATATA
>NC_069002.1:25457041-25457967 GCF_001194135.2 Octopus bimaculoides
ATATATACATATATGCATACGTATGTGCATACGCACGCACACATTTATGTACATATGTATGTATGTAAGTACGTATGTATGTATGTATGTATGTATGTATGCATGTATGTATGTATGCATGTATCTATCTATCTATCTATCTATCTATCTATCAATCTCTCTGTCTATCAATCACTCTGTCTATCTATCAATCTCTCTGTATCTATCTATCTATCTATCTATCTATCTATCTATCTATCTATCTATCTATACACACATACATGCATATATACATATACATATACATACGTACACACAGTACACATGCAAACACACACATACATACACGTGTGTATATGTATATATATTCTCACCCCCACCCCTTTATTGATCTTGACACATTTAGCTCCATGGAATGATACTTCTTTCTTGAATGCTCTCAATAAGCTGCATTTCCAAAACCCGTTTTCAGCTGCGCATGCGCACATGTATGTAGGTATATGCGTCTGCCTATGCATGCGTCCGTGTAGTTGTGAGTGTATGTTCGCGTGCGTGTTAGTGTGTGTGTGTATTTGTGTGTATGTGTGTGTGTATTTGTGTGCATGTGTGTGTATGTGTATGTGTGTGTGCCTGTGTGTGTGTTATTGTGGAAGGGAGAATATTCAGTTACTCCCTATAAACTAAACTTGTAAACCAATGAAGTGAAGGCGCATTGCTCAGTTGTTAGAGTGTCAGGCTCACAATCATGAGGTAATGAGTTCGATTCCCGGACCGGGTTGTGTGTTGTGCTTTTGAGCAAGACACTTTATTTCACATTGCTCCAGTTCACTCAGCTGTAGAAATGTGTTGTGGTGTCACTGGTGCCAGGCTATATTGACCTTTGCCTTTCTCATGGATAACATCGGTGGCGTGGCGGAGGGAGGCTGGTGTGCGTGGGCGACTGCTGG
>NC_069002.1:25458495-25459367 GCF_001194135.2 Octopus bimaculoides
TATAGGCCCCCTTTTTTTCTTCTTTGTCGTCTCTTACGATACATTGGCTTCAAGCCTTATTTAGGGCAAAATCGTATAAAGAAATTTATTTATTTGGCCATTCCATGATGTTGCTAGTCCATACTATCTCCTGTCCAACTCACATTCTTTTCCCCTTTACCGCTCTTGAAGAATGGTCTTTACCGGACCACTTGGTCTTAATATATGGTCATACCAAGGCGGCGAGCTGGCAGAATCGTTAGCACGTCGGACAAAATGCTTAGCGCATTTCGTCCATCTTTACGTTCTGAGTTCAAATTCCGCCGAGGTCGACTTTGCTTTTCATCCTTTCGAGATCGATAGCATAAGTACCAGTCAAGCACTGGGGTCAATGTAACCGGCTTACTCCCTCCGCCGAAATTGCTGGCCTTGTGCCAAAATTTGAAATCAATATATGGCCATCCCATCTCAACCATTATGGCCGTGTTGGCTTTCTTGTCATGCAAGGAGATGCCAACCATGGTTCGTTCCATTTTCTGTTGGGTTACAGCAAGTGCAGTTTATGATGGCAGTGTTGATTGGCCATGTTTCACTGCCGTAAATCACGCACACACATATACACAAATGTGCCTTACTCGAGCCATGCCAGGCTTATGAGGGCCAGTTACCCGGTTTCAATTGTGCATGTATTCCCCTAACGGATGGGACACCAGTCTGCCTCAGGATTACTCATTTTTTCCTGCTTAGCGGAGTGGAGCAACGAGAAATAAAGTGTTTTGCTCAAGAACACTATGCGTTACCCAGTCCAGGAATCGAAACCACAATCTTACGATCATAAGCCTAACATCCTAACCATTAAGCCACGCACCTCCACCATATATATATATATATAT
>NC_069002.1:25459377-25460187 GCF_001194135.2 Octopus bimaculoides
GTTACACATCGCTGGTCACAATGCACTTTTGCATTGTTTTAGCCTTCAAACGACGCCACTCAGGTGGCTGGGCGAGCAGGCCAACATTCCCCGACCCCGATCCAAAGCGGGACTGGAGCAATGTGAAAGGAACACGACGCGCCGCTTAGTTAAGAAATCGAACCCACAATCTAGGGATCGTGAGTGCAACAGCCAAAACCATTTGGCCACGCGCCATCACATGCACGCACGCACGCACGCACGCACACACACTCTCACACACACATAAATGTCAGTATATATGTATAAATGTATGTGGTGCGTATATATATATATATAGGTGTGTGTGTGTGTTTGTGTTTGTTTGTTTGTTTGTTTGTTTGTGTGTATATGTGCGTGTGTGCGTGTGTGTATACATACATACATACATACATACATACACGCTTGCATACAGTTTAACAATTTGTTGAGGAGGTTTAATAAGACTGAAAAATGCTCATATTGTCCATCATACTGCCAAGACCAGACCGTCTCCCCACTGTATGTATTGCCACCACAATTCCAATACCAGATTCCTCATTAGATCGCTCACATTACATATCTTTTTAATTAATTTATATTTCGAGGTTGCTTATTTCTTTCATTTTTGACCATAATGGATAATTAAACTAATGTTTCTTTCTGCTCACTACATGTGTAATATTAATTAAAATTCCTTGTTTAACTCAAGTTATAATGTCTGATATTATTTTATATTGAAAAAATTTTAGCGATTAATTAATTCCTAGTCGCTTTTATGATTTTGTACAAAAGAAAAAAAAAAAAAAAAAA
>NC_069002.1:25461204-25461716 GCF_001194135.2 Octopus bimaculoides
TTTATACACATATATATATATACATATATATATATATATATACACACATATATATATACATATATATATATATACATACTATATACTTCACTGCTATATCTCTCTCTTACTCTCCCTTCCTGTCTCTCGTCGCTCACCTATGTTCAAATTCCTTCCTTTTCCTCTCTCTACCACTCCTCCTGGATCACACGTGACCTGTGGTCACCCGTTCCTTTCTCCATTCGGCCAGCATAAAGGCAGCACGAACTGCTATCTCTCTCTGCTCAAGTTCGTCACATCACAGCGTTCAGTATCTCATCTCGTTCGGCTTAACGGCCCTCAACGTTGTTTTCACTGTTTAGTTTTCCCTGTTTTGGTTTCTGTTTGCCACTTTGGAATCCTCCGCATAGCAGGTTTTATTTAATTTGCTTTGCGGGAAAAGCTATTCTAAGAGGGCGTTCTGCCTCATCTTCGAAACGCCTAGTTTAGAAATGAGGCAGCTGGGTGAAGGAAAAGTTCCATACGTGGCTTGT
>NC_069002.1:25462052-25465950 GCF_001194135.2 Octopus bimaculoides
TGTATGTATATGTATGTATATGTATGTATAAAATATATTTGCCGACTAAATGTGATGAAAATACCAATACATACAGCTTTAAATGCGATCGCAAACAACAACAACAGCAACAACAACAACAACAACAACAACAACAACAATAACAACAACAACAACAACAACAATAATAATAATAATAATCCTTTCTACTAAAGGCACAAGGCCTGAAATTTTGCGGGAGGGAAGTTGTCGATTACATTGACCCCAGTGTTTCACTGGTACTCAAAACAAAAAATTGGCAGAGCACCTCAAAAACATACGTCCTGAAGGTATCGAGAAGCTACTTGGGCATGTCAAACAATTGAAGAAGAGAGTTCGAATTCACTTATTCAAGTATCAGTCAGAAACCAGCAAAAAGGAGCACGAAATCGAAGTTTGTAAAGAACTTATTATTTTTTTTAATCGCAAATGAATCTCGACCGCAAACTTACGTTTGTGTAGAGTTATTGATGTCAGCCATTGGACCATATCTGTGGATAATGTAAAACAAGAAAAAGAACAGAGGCAAGTCCTGGGCATAGAACACGGTTTATAGAGGTTACTAGATGTGAGGGTTACTGGTAGAGGGTTACTGGTAGAGGGTTACTGGTACACAAAGTACTGGGTATAGAGGGCCCTCGGTTTAGAGGGTTGGGTATTGATGGCTGTGTGGTTAAGAAGATCGATTTGCAGCCTCGTGGGTTCGAGTCCAGTACCACTGCGCGGCATCGTGGGTAAATGTCTTCTACTATGGCCTAGAGCCGACCAATGCCTTGTGAGGGAATGTCACTGAAGGAAACTGTGTGGAAGCCCGTTTGACATACATGCATACATGCACACGTACATGTACATGTTTGTATGTGTGTGTGCGTGTGCGAGTGTGCGTGTGCGAGTGTGTGTGTGTGCGCGAGTGAATGTGTGTGCCTGTGCGAGTATGTGTGTGTGTGTGTGCGTGCGAGTGCATGTGTGTGTGCGTGCGAGTGTGTGTGTGTTTGTCTTCACCGCTTTTCGACCGGTGTTGATTTGTTTACATCCCCGTAACTCAGCGGTTCGGCAAAAGAGACCCGACGGAATAAGTACAAGATTTAAAGAAATGAGTCCTGGAGTCGATTTGTTAAACTAAGACCCTTGAAGGCAGTGCCCCAGCTTGGCCGCAGTCCAGAGACTGTCACAAGTAAAAGGTAAACGATTAAGATTAAAGGAGGATCCGTGTGTAATGTCCTGAATATAGAGAAGAGTTCCAAGTCTTTATTCTCACTGATATTGTCGTCGTTCACACCATTCTGGGATTCGTCTCACCATTATCGCTAGAATTTCCATTGTCTTGCCTGGTTTGTCTTCGGTCAACACTCTCCCAACAACGCCATGCAAACTAATCTCAGTGTCTCCAGACCATGGCTAACACCGTCACCAGAGTCTTCGATTGAGACAGACTTAAACAATATCTAAATGAAAACCTTAACTGTTTAATTAGAAAGCCAGACTTAATTAGTTAATTTGGAGATTTAATGAATTGAAATGTGGAAACAGGTTTTGTGGTTTTCTCGGAGGTTTAAAGGACAGATGAGCCAGTCATCTACTCATGGTGCTCTAATCGATTCCTTTGACTGCTCCAGCAAGTAGGACAAGCCTGAGGCAACTGTGTGAACTGGAGGCGGAAAACATGGAAATCAGTGTCGGGACAAAACGGTCCTGGGTTTTCGGAAATTTTCTCAGTAAATCCCAATTCAGGAATTAAATTCAAATTCTTGCCATTCTGAACACAGAAACCGTTCAAAGAAAAATTTTTCTTTAATCTTTTCTCGAGAAAAACCCCAAACGGCAATCCATCCGTGGCAAGGGCGTTGGCCATTTGACATGTCTTGGCAGAGAGTTTCATCATAGCCAGTTCTGCATTTGATACGTGACCTGGGTATTTCTGTTTAGGGGTTAGATTACTGAACACTGTTTCTTTAGAATGGGGCGAGGAAACTTGGCTATGGACAACAGGTTTTTCTTCAAGAGTAACAGATGGAATCAAGAGAGTATTGTAGTTAGACCATGATGGAAATCTCAAAGTAGACATGACAGTACTTCCAGGAATTGCGTCGTTGTTGGGATCAGGTAGTTTAGAATTTTCGGTGGAATTCGTGCGATAATTCTCGATTCCAACACGTTCGGTTGTGTTGGAATAATCGAATGCCTTGCAGTCAGCAACGCTGCCATTCTTTACCGAAGAAATAACTATTTTGTCGATATTCCCGGGAATATTACTGTCTTTAGCAACGGTGCTACTGCAGACAACTTGAAGAACATTCAAGTCTTTCGAAATCGTAGAATTAATGGCATTGGTATTTGTCACATCGTTTTCATCATTTTCTGATAGCTGAGTCTCATTTCCGGATAACTGTCTGGAAAAAAAAAGAAAAAAGAAAAGAAAAAAAGAACGGAAATGTGAGATTTGAAATAACAAACATACGGTAGATATTAAATATATGGAATCTAAAACAACATATAAGACTATTTCTCTTCAAGAAATGGATTTAAAATACCGAAAATATCCGAAACAAATAAAGTAATTTTCATACAAATTAAGTTTTTATCTCAAATGATCCTTTCTACTAAAGGCATAAGGCCTGAAATTTGTGGGGAGGGGACTCGTCGATTACATCAACCCCAGTGTTTCACTGGTTCTTAATCTATCGACCTCGAAAGGATGGAATTTAATCTCTCAGCCTCAACATGGTCAGCTTTGTCTGAAGGTGTTTTCCTTTTATTATCCTGTTCCCGACTGTTCTACCTACAGCATCATGCTTCATGGGGAGATAATATCTGGAAGACATTTTCTCACGGTTGGGAGTAAAGTGGTTGATGTGCTTATGTATGTATGTATGTATGTATGTATGTATGCATGTGTGTGTGTATTTGTATGCATATAAATGTATGCATGTATATATATATATGTATGCATGTATGTATATATATATATATATATATATATATATATATATATATATATATATATATATATATATATATATATATATATATATATATATATATATATATCATTCTCACATACGTATACACACACACACACACATACACACGAATATACATATATTCAAACAATACAGATCAAACAGCGATAAGAAAATCACTATGCAAATATTGTATACAGACGGGTAAGTTTGAAAAATAAACACACACATACATATATACATACATATGCATACACATGCACATCACACATATATATGCATATATACATACGTATGCATATGTATACATATGCGTATGTATATATGTGTATATATCCATACCTTAATGTATCTCTCTCTCTCTCTCTCTCTCTCTATGTGTATATATTTATATACCAATAAATCACTGAGGTTAATTGACTCACAGAGCAAGAAAACTCTATAGAATCTTTGTTGATATATAAACGAGGTTTATTGAACCGTAATCGATAGCATAATACATTGTTGTTGAAGTTTCAATCGAAAGTTGCAGGCGAGTTAACGAACCGACATTCGACAGACGACCTCCACCTCCGACAACCCACACAACAAACGGAACGCCAATGCCAAACAAGGAAAATAATAAAGTTTAAGCCAAACTTAAAACAGTTGTGGAGGTCAAACTGAATTTCACAACAGTTTAATTTTAAATTACGTATTTGATAGCATCAATAAATTCTTGATTTTTGCATATATGCGCAGGTGTGGCTGTGTAGTAAGAAGCTTGCTTCCCAACCACATGACTCCGGGTTCAATCCCATTGCGTGGCACCTTGGGCAAATGTTTTCTACTATAGCCTCGGGCCGACTAATGTCCTGTGGGTGGATTTGGTAGACGGAAACTGAAAGAAGACCATTATATATATATATATATATATATAT
>NC_069002.1:25466306-25466667 GCF_001194135.2 Octopus bimaculoides
CCTGATAAAAGAAGAAGGCTTAAGAAAAAAAAGAAAAGAAAAAAAAAGAGATCTGGGGTTCATTCATTCGACTATAAAAGTTCTTCAAGGCGGTGCTGCAGCATGGCCGCAGTCTAATGATTGAAACAAGTAAAAGATGAAAGATAAAAGATATATGGTAGAGGTGTGGCTGTGTGGTAACAAGTTTGCTTCCCAACCACATGGTTCCAGGTTCTGTTCCTCTGCTGCTCGGCGCCTTCGGCAAATGTTCTCTGCTCTAGCTCCATGCTAGCAAAAGCCTTGTGAATGGATATGGTAGACGGAAACTAGAAGTCTGTCCAATTTCTATCTATTTGTCTATCTATCTATCTATCTATCTATC
>NC_069002.1:25466677-25467126 GCF_001194135.2 Octopus bimaculoides
ATCTATCTGTCTGTCTGTCTGTCTGTCTATTTATCTTTATATGTGTGTATGTATGTCTTTGTGTTCATGTTTCTCCTTGAGGCCAACAGGAATTTTGAGGCCTCCCAAAGGCCAGCAGCAATTTTCTTTTTGGAATCCTCATGGTGACACCACAGCCGGAAACCAATAGCCAAGGTCGAAGGGAGAAAATCGTTTACCTTCGTGGTGCTTTGGTGACTGCAAGATGGCAGCGCAGACGATGATCGATGAACAACGGCGAAGAGAGATAATTACCCAGGGTTTTACTCCTACCCAAATTTTAAAGAGATCTAAGGCAAGCAGTGTCTGAAGATACGCCGTAAGACTAAATCCCTTATAGGCGAGAATCTCAGGGTAACCCCATAAACCGGCCTACCCCACTATAGTATTAACTGCTGTACATCTTAGAGTGTGCTTCTCCTATATATATA
>NC_069002.1:25467136-25468796 GCF_001194135.2 Octopus bimaculoides
CACACACAAACACTCCCACACATGTATATACATGTGTGTGTGTGTATGTATGTATATGACAGGCTTCTTTCAGTTTCCTTGTACTAAATACACTCACAAGGCTCTGGTTTTCCTGACGCTATAGTAGAAAACATTTGTCCAAAGTACCACGCAGTGGGACTGAACCCAGAACCATGTGCTTGGGAAGCAAACTTCTTACCACACAGCCACACCTGCGCCTTCCGGCTTGGAAGGTTCTTAAGCAATTGATCCAGGATTACAGTTGATCACTCTCACTAAATCAACTATATACATCGGCTTTGCGTGTGTGTATACGTGTATAAAAATGTATATGCATAAATATATATACATATACATAGATACATACATACATACATTCATACATACATGCATGCATACATGCATAAATACACACACATACATACTAACACATACATGCCTACACACATACACACATACATACATGTATGCATACATACATATACATACATACATACATACATACATGCTTGCATGCATATGTACACAAACACTCACATACATACATCAACATACACACACACACACACATACATACATACATACATACGTACATACATACATACATACATGCATACATACATACACACACACATGATTAGTTTTATTTGGTTGTATTGTAATGTTTTTAGTCGCATTCTTGGGACCGAAAGGAAAAAAGATGTCTTCGTCATCGTCGTCATAATCTCTCTCATCATCATCCTCATCATCATCATCATCATCGTCATAATCTCTCTCATCATCATCCTCATCATCCTCATCATCATAATCATCATCATCATCATCATCATCATCATCATCATCGTCTTCGTCGTCGTCGTCGTCGTCGTCATTATCATCATCAGTATCCGTTTCCCTCCTCCTACGTCCTGTAATTAATTAATATAACAGTTACAACATAATACCGAATACAATACAACCCAAACCGAATACTTGCCTCAGGGATTAATTATTACAACTGTCATTGGGATCTGAGGAAGTACTTTGAGAAAGAAACATCACACCCCACCTCTTCCTCCTCCTCCTCCTCCTCCTGCTCATGCTCCTCGTTGTAATCACCACCACTACTATTATCATCATCATCATCGTCTTCATCTCCTCCACGCTACAACCACCTGCACCATCAGCACCCCTTCCTCTTCCTTATCTTCCTGCCTCTCCTTATACTCCCCCTCCTCCTCCCCTGCATTCAAATCCCTGGCTCTGAATCAAATTCATCAAAATTCATGTCATTAGCCCATTTCAACCATTTGACTGCGGCCATGCTGGAGCACCGCCTTAAGTCGAACAAATCGACGTCAGTACTTATTCTTTGTAAGCCTAGTGTTATTGTGTTGATATCTTTTGCCGAACCGCTAAGTTACGAGAACGTAAACGCACCGACATCGGTTGTCAAGCGATGGCGGGGGGACAAACACAGACACACAAACATACACATACATACATACATACATACATACATACATACATACATACATACATACAAACACAAATACCCTGTTGTTGATGTTGAAATTCTAATGAAGAAGCCTTGGATCTAGGTTAGAAATCGGTTTTTTCTCTATTGGCAAGAAATCTTGAAATAAACTGAATAATGACATACATACATACATACATATAT
>NC_069002.1:25469847-25470367 GCF_001194135.2 Octopus bimaculoides
ATATATATATATATATATGTATGTATGTATGTATGTATGTATGTATATACGATGGACTTCTTCCAGTTTCTGTCTACCAAATCCACTCACAAGACATTGGTCGGCCCGAGGCTGTAATAGAAGCCACTTGCCCAAGGCGCCACTGAACCCGGAACTATGTGATTGGTAAGCAAGCTACTTACCACACACCCGCTCCTGCGCCTATGTCATCGTTTCCGTCATCGTTGTTGTCATCACCCACATAATTGTCATCGTCGTCGTGTCGTCGTCGTCGTTACCCGCCTTATCGTTACGGCGGTCATCTTCGAAAGTCCATGACATTTGACACCGAATATTAAGTTTTTGAAGTTTTCGTTTTTATTTGAAATATAAAAGGTTTTTATTTAGCAAAATATTTTTACAAGAAGCAAAGAGAGAGAGAGAAAAAAAAGAAAATTAAAAGTTTAAAAAGATCAAATTATCGGAAAAAAATCTCGCAGCACCACTTCACCAACGAAACAAAGAAAGCATGAGGGGGCGA
>NC_069002.1:25473533-25474338 GCF_001194135.2 Octopus bimaculoides
ATATATATATATATATATATATATATATATATATATATAGTGTTCGTGCTTGTTACTGCTGGAATGATTTTCGTTTCCCGCCGATATACATTGTTTTCAAGTACAGGACGTGTATAAGAGATGTTATCTCCGGGCGAACACCGCAGTAAATTTGCCTTTCAATGATGTATTTACACATTGATGGGCTATTAACATATCTTCTATTGTCTACAAACTTCATTACTAGCCGACATGTCTTCGTGTGTCCTGCTTTCTACTTTTTATATCAGCGCACGCGTACATGTGTATTTATTTGTATCAATATACGTACAAACAAATATGTACATCTATCTATCTATCTATCTATCTATCTATCTATCTATCTATCTATCTATATACACATATATATATATATATATGTGTGTGTGTTAATGTTTGTAGTTGTTGAGTTATGTATAAAAACAATATATATATATATATATATATAAATACAGATACCTACATACACACATACATAAACACGCGCACACAACACCCAGAAGCGCGCGCGCACACATACACACACACACGCACACACACACATACACATGCACAAACTCACACTTTTGATTGACAATCTCTATGATTCTGTCATAATTCATTTACCAATGATTGAGCTGATATGAATATGTATATGATTGCGTGCATAGACTACTATACATACATACATACATACATACATACATACATACATACATACATACATACATATGTATATATGTATATATATATATATTAATGTACAATGTGTATCTATGTCAATGATCTATGCATAACTAAAGTTATA
>NC_069002.1:25474775-25475812 GCF_001194135.2 Octopus bimaculoides
ACAGGGACACAGTACAGTGAAAAGTGGAGGGAAAGTGAGCAAGAAGAGAAGGCAAGGGAATGTGAGTGAGGGGGAATGAAAGAACGAAGAATGGAATGAACGAATAAGGGTGAAAGGGCTGATAGACAGAAATAGAGTCATACAAGATTTAGAAAAATGTGTACTTATATATAAGAGACAAGGTCCCATTCTGTATTTATATACACACATACACATATATAAACGCACTGACACCAACGTATGCATGTATTTATATATATATATATATGTGTATGTATGTGTGTGCATGTGCCTATGCTTTTCACGTCCGTACGTTCATATGTATGTATGTATGTATGTATGTGTGTATGTATGTATGTATGTGTGTGTATGTATGTATGTATGTATGTATGTATGTATGTATGTATGTGTGTATGTATGTATGTATGTGTGTGTATGTATGTATGTGTGTATGTTTGTATGTATGCATGCATGTATGCATGTATGTATGTATCTATGTACATATGTATGTACGTCCATATGTATGCACCTACACACACGCACACGCACACACGCGCACGTATTCACACACACACAGAGTAAAATCGGCCTCGAAGGACGATGCCAAGAAGGAGCTGAATACATGAAAGAACCAAAGTATATGTTATGGAGAGGAATTACCATAAACATCACATTAGAGACGAGTGTGCAAGATTGGAAGAATTCAAGAAGGGGAGCAGAAAGAGGCGGCGGCTTAAGTGGCCATCACACAGACATTTAGGAAAAGTTCAACAGTGCAAAATCTGCTGGGTTGAATGTGTCAACCAAACCTAACATTAGTGAGAATTATCATAGTACAATGGCCTGTTTCAATATACCATAGACAGACACTGTATTGCTTTTGGCTTATTGTTATTTTAATCATAGATCGAAGCTAAATATGAAGTTTTGTTGATGTTGTTGTTGTTGCCTTAGGCCCAGGTCAATTTTGATCGAGCTCACACACACACACACACACACACACACACACACACACACACACACACACACACACACAC
>NC_069002.1:25479695-25482130 GCF_001194135.2 Octopus bimaculoides
CGATGTTACTTATTTTGGTTTGAAATAAAGCACTTGATCACTTAATAATCCTAGCTTAATCCCGGGCAGCGCCGGGCTATACTGCTAGTTATACCTAAAATCTCCAAGAAGTTAAGGAGATAGACAAAGAACATGTTGCTTCTACTACGGCGTATAAGTTACTAAATTATCAAGAAGACTCTGCCTGTCACTGATTTTATTTGTTTTTATGGGGTCAGTTTTAATTTATAAACTAGTTTATAAAATCTTTCTATATCTAAGGCTGAGAGAATAAAGGCAGTATCTGTTAGGGGTAGGGGTGAGAGAGCAGACAGAAATCATCGTTGGTATAGTCATAAAAAAGAAATTATTCAGAAATAGTTTAATATTTATACATATTGTACACTTAAATACTAGCTCATCAGATGGCATCTGTATATACCAGTACATACCAATTAATCAATATTCACAGATGCCATCTGATGAGTCAATATTTAAGTGTACAATATATATAAATATTAAACTATTTCTGAATAATTTCTTTTCCTCCCTCTATTGTGGTAAAAGTTTATATATATATATATATATATATATATATATAAACATATATAAGAAAATTATTTAAAAGAAATTATATGACATATATCTATGTATATATCAATATTTATATAAACAAATATACGTATGTGTGTATATGTATACTCATATAAATGTGTGTGAGTGTGTTGAGAGATATTCAGTGTGTATTGAAACACCGCATATTTCGTCCGATTGCTTACGGACCATTAGTGTATTTGCGAGGAGGATTGCGCTCATCCATGTAACTAAGGAATATGCTCCATCCCTGCAGTAAAATTCGATTTTGACAGAAAACCGATTCTTGATTACAAAACATAACAGAAAAGATGAGATGAAATTTGAAATATTAACAAAACTTAATGTTATATTTTATAGAGCACCAGTAGTTCACAGCAGCAACTTTTATCGATAATTCAACTTGGAAACAAGAGAACTTTGAAAAAGCAAATTACGATTGAAAGTAAAAACAAGGAAAAGAATTGAGCATATTTTTATTGAGTTAATAAACATGTTAGAGAAAATGGCGTGTAAATATTTAGTTTTGTTCAGTTTTATTAGATTTTATTTCCTCGAACCCAAAACGCGTGTGATTTTGTCAAAAATATTGATTATATATATATATATATATTTGTTTGTTTTTTGTTTTGCTTTTGTTACATCGGTACATTGTATGGGCGCGTGGCCTAGTGGTTAACGGTGTTATGCTCACGATCACAAGAATCGTTGGTTCGATTTCAGGACTGGTCGGCGTGTTGTGCTCTTGAGCAAATTCTGCTGCATCTCACGTTGCTTTGCGACCATTTCGATACCTGACGTCGTCGATATCTGACGAGCTAATTGTGGTGCACAAGCATTCAATCACTATAAACGAAATATCCTGGAAGGATTCGAACTCAGATCACAAAGAGTGGTCGATAAATAAAGTACCGACGCTTTAACCACTCCGCTAACCCGCTGTCTTTATATTCTGACGGTAATAGAATAGTGGTTTTCGACAGGTTTTGTTCAAACGCCTTCTTTTGACCGTGTAAAAGCCATCAAGGCCACAACATCACATTAGACTCATAATATACCATATATATTTAATAATTTTGGCATTTTCATTTTTCACCGCTTTCAACCCAGCAAATTTAGTCTAATGTCCCTTTTTGGGGCGTTATATAACCTCTTCCTTTGAAAAATGGTTCTAGACTCATTAATCAAATAGATTACCTCCTAACAAACCAACCGAAAGATCGAGAGTTCGCGTCAGGTCATCGACACCTATTTCATAGAGGTAAATCCATTTAACTGTAAACAGGAATAACACGAGCAAAACATTATAAACATCAAAAACACTTGTATAATCAACATTATAGTGTCTATAGTGACGAGTTCAAATCCTCGGAAAACCCTAGAAGAGGTCGCGGGCACTCACTCGACTGTATTCTGCCTTGTGAATCTTGTGGAAGTTTTACCCGGAGGAAAATACAACCGACAAAGGTACATTCAGGCCAGTCATAGGCAAACTGCGGCCCGCGGGATTTTCTGAATGCCTAACGAAAAATTACCTTGACATTTTTTTGTAGTGCGGCCCGCTTCATGATAAGCCATGTCGCATGCGGCCCGCTTCACGAATAAAGGTTAGCCATGCCCGATCAAGATGGCTTTCCAGCCTGCTAAAATTAGTAGCTAAATCTCCTTCAAATCACATCCTATTGTCTTCAGAAAAGAAGACACATTGAATGATACAGAACTAGATATACAAGAAAAAAAAAAAAAAATTAAAATGGGATTGTCACGGCTGGAAAATTTATGAGCGCAGATTTGTTCGTTCAGAACCACGACGACGACGACGTCCACCAGCACCACCACCACCAGCACCAACACCAGCACCA
>NC_069002.1:25483905-25488442 GCF_001194135.2 Octopus bimaculoides
AGATATTTGAATCAAATTGAGAGGTTCATATTATACAGCTAGAATGTTGCCTTGAAAAAGAGAGGGGCACATTGGATAATGGATTCCAAGATACGCAATGCTCGAGTGAAATGAGGAAATGTTTGTTCATGACAAGGATACTGTATATCGCAGGTTTGCTCTGTTTGCGTTAACTACAACAGCAGCAGCAGCAACAACAACAACAACAACAACAACAACAACAGCAACAACACTATTCTGCTGCTGCCATATCTGGGACAGTGCTGCTACTCTACATCCAAATATCCAAGATCGAACCCCCAATCAGGCCACCAGACTAATTGATAGGGACTCTAATATCCTTAATATTGCGCACCGTTTTATCTTTCAAACAATAATTATAACACGAAAAAGGACTCATTGGACAATGTAGGCCGGTGATGGCCACGATTGGAATACCTAGACTAGACAACAACAGCAACAGCAACTGCAACATCAACAACAACATCAAGAACAAGAGTAGCGGCAGTAGCAGCAACAGCAACAGGGCCATTCTATGTTTTCTACAGCTACTATCGTAACCGCTGCCCCAGGGATCTAACTGGTCGTCTGCTATCTCTACTTAGGTAGAAGTGGCAGACGACCCAAAATCTCCCTCGTAGGATCTTATAAATAACGAAGAAGACATCAGATAATGTGGTCTCAGACACACTGTGTTTGAAAAAGAAAAGAAAGAAGACGTGATGGTGATATTTGAAACGCATTGGTCTGCTGGAATGGAGCTAACAAACAACAATATCAAACTTCATAAATTTCAGATGAGTTGTTAGATGTTTACCAACAGTCTGTAGTTTGGAATTTTACTCTCACCAGAATCTATAGCATACATTCATTAATAAAACAAAGAATGAAGACCACACGCGCACACACACAAGTAGATATACATACATATATATATATTTATATATAATATATAGATAAACACACACGTACATATATGTATGTATATGTATGTATATATATATATATATTTCTCATATAAAATAGTGTACATATTTATACACAAAAGAGGTGACCTTTAACAGGACACCTTACATGCTAGAAAGGGCAGTTAAAGCCCAAACCACGAATAGTAATTTCAAGAGTAATTTCAAGGGAATGAAAAATAAAAATATTTTTATAGTTACTCTTAGACACGAGTTAATATATATAAACACGAAAGAAAATGGAATTCACGGGACACGAATATAAAATTATCATATATATATATGTGTGTGTGTGTGTGTGTGCGCGCGTGCGTGTGTGTGTGCGTGTGTGTGTGTACGCATGTACATATGTATATTTATTTATTTATGTTCAACCGTGTGTAATGACAGGCCCTCAGAGATTGGTGCAATCAATATCGATTTGCATAATCTCTAAACCCATAGCTTTCGCAAGACCTCAGAGATTTGTGGAATCGATATCGATGTATACCAGTCTCTGACGGTCTGCAGAAGGCATGGGCCTGCCATCTTCTTCCAGAACAATCCATTAAAAAAGAAAATAACAGAGAATTCCCTTCTCAGATTCTAATGCTTATGATGTGCTGTTTTCTATCATCGTGTACAAAATCTGAGGGCATTCTCTTAACGTGCTCATTAAAATAAAGTTAGTCCTCTGGACATTATTGTTTCGAGTCCTAGAATTCATAGAACTGGTTACTCAGTTTCCTTGGCGTATAAATGATAGAAGTACCAACATCCCCCCTCATCCTGAACCCCGGAGAGGGATGCCAGCTCGTCGCAGGGGTACTTATTTATAGATGTGTGAACTGGAGCAAAGTGAAATGAAGTGTTTTACTCAACAACACAAAACGCTCCGCCCGACGACTGCGGAATTGAAACCACGGTTTTTCTACCGTGAATGCTACGCCTTAACCACTAGACCACGCGCCTTCATTTCCCTAACGTATAAAGACATTGAAATAGACAGTTGGTAGGATCGTTAGAACATCCGGCAAAATGTTTTAAGGCCTATGCTCCGGTTTTTACAGCCTGAGTTTAAATCGCACCGAGGTGAGAATTATTTTTCCTCCTGTATCGATGAAGGAAAATATCAGTCAAATATTAGGGTTGGAGAGGATAGAATCGATTATGACCATCCCCACAAAATTTCTGACCTTGTGCCTAAATTACAAAGGTTTGGAGTGTCGAGGAAAAATACCTTGCAATATTTCATCTGACTCGACGTTTTGAGTTCAAATCCGGTCGAGAGCAACTTGACTTTTTATTCGTCCAAGGCCACCGAAATAAAATACCGTTTTTGATGGCATAAAAGCGCACATTTTGTTTTCCAAAATAGAGTCTCAAAAAACCACCTCAAGTCTTCCTGTATAAGAAGTTGGGCCTCTTATAAACTGATTTTGTCCCTTGTACTTATTTTATAGACCAATTCTAATTCAGATGGTCTCTTCTACTTAACCTTACTCCTAAATAATAATAATAATAATAATAATAATAATAATAATAATAATAATAATAATAATAATAATAATAATAATAATAATAATAATAATAATAATAATAATAATAATAATAATAATAATAATAATAATAATAATAATAATAATAATAATAATAATAATAATAATAATAATAATAATAATAATAATGATAATAATAATAATGATAATAATAATAATGGTGATAATAATAATGGTGATTTCAAATTTTGGTACAAGGTCAGCATTTTCAGGGGAGGGAGCAAGTTGATTGCATGGCCCCTAGTACTCAACTGGTACTTATTTTATTGATCCCGAAAGGATCAAAGCTAAAGTCGACCTCGGTGAAATTTGAACTCAGAATGTAAAGACGGACGAAATGCCACCGCGCAGTGGCTCTCATGGCTTCTGATCTTAACTGATTGTATTGTCTATAAAAGATGGTATAAAAGATGGGCTACAGCAAATATTCTGCTCAATACCACAGCTTTGCTTGTCAGTTGTTTGACCTTAACCAGTTGATCATGTCCCTTGGTGTCTGACGATATGTGCATCTCTGAACACGAGCAGGAATAGTGAGGAAATATCATATCCATCTGTTGAAAGTTTGGGGTTTGGATAATTCACCTTTGCAAACATGGGTGTTTCGTTCAACATCCTTAAACAATCCTTATTTAGGGACCTTTTGAGCGGTATGGGCTACTCGACCTGAAGAAAATACTAACTGGGCCCCAACTGCAAGGTCATGCGCTGTCTATCTTGATATGAGATCACCATGTCGTGCACACATGGTTGTGATACATGTGCTTGGTGTACCCTTATCAGACGGGTAGTCATGATGGGTATAATGGGCTTCATATATTTTACCCCAGTGTCACTTTGATGGCATGCACGCTCTCTCACTCAATAATAATAATAATAATAATAATAATAATAATAATAATAATAATAATAATAATAATAATAATAGTAATAATAATAATAATAGCATTTACAAAAACGGAAGCATGGAGGCATGATAACATAGCTAGGTAAGTTCATTGGAGATTGCGTGAGAAATACAGTCTTGAAAAGACATTGAAATGTTACGAGCATAAACCAGAACGTGTAGCTGAGAATAAGGAGTATAAGATCTCGTGGGATTTTACAATCTAGTGTAATTCAGTGATGGATGCTCGGAGACCAGACATTGTTGTAATTGATGAAAGGATGTGGGAAACCAAGATTATAGATGTTGCTATACCTGGAGATGTACAATTGGATGATAAAGAAGTGGAAAAGATAGGGAAGTACAAACCACAAAAGGATGAATTTGCACGAATGTAGGCAGTGAAGAAAGTAACCCATTCCAGTTGTTGTAGGCCACTGGGAGCATTAACAGCCGGATTTAAGAAACATGCTGGAGCAATTGGGATTGTCATGAGGGTAGAACATTATCAGAAAACTGGTTTGTTGGGGAAAGCTAGGATTTTGAGATTGGTGTTGCTTGGATGTTAAATATTGTGGAAGAAGACTCCGTGAGACCCTTGACAACAATTTGTTGTCCGCTCTTACAGAAATAACCGGAGTAAATGAAATCGAGTATTTTAAGAAGGGAAAAGTACAACAATACTATTTACTTAAATCTCATGATCATCATCATCATTATTATAATCATTATTATTACTATTATTATTATTATTATTATTATTATTATTATTATTATTATAGTACGCGGGGCAAAATGCTTAGCGGCATTTCGTCCGTCTTTACGTTCTGAGTTCAAATTCTGCTGAGTTCGACTTTGCCTTTCATCCTTTTTGGGTCGATAAATTAAGTACCAGTGAAACACTGGGGTCGATGTCATCGACTACGTCCCTCCCCTAAAATTTCAGGCCTTGTGCCTATAGTAGGAAGGATTATTATTATTATTATTATTATTATTATTATTAGTATTATTATTGATTTGACCCTGGTTCGGTCTTATACCTGGCAGGATTTATATGGGTAGCGGGTTACTACCTGTAACCTTATGTATCCTGAAGCTTTCAATAGTCTTTTAAGTAATTAAATCCCTCCTGATAATATTTCCTGTCC
>NC_069002.1:25488452-25489468 GCF_001194135.2 Octopus bimaculoides
TGTTTATTGAGCGAAGACACCTAAAGCTCCACGAGGTTCCGGCAGGGGATGGTGACGAACCCTGCTGTACTCTTCCACCACAACTTTCTCTCACTCTTACTTCCTCTTTCTGTTGTGCCTGTAATTCAAAGGGTCAGCCTTGTCACACTGTGTCACGCTGAATATCCCCGAGAACTACGTTAAGGGTACACGTGTCTGTGGAGTGCTCAGCCACTTGCACGTTAACTTCACGAGCAGGCTGTTCCGTTGATCGGATCAACTGGAACCCTCGACGTCGTAAGCGACGGAGTGCCAACAAAAAACAGTTCCAAATGCACGTTTCCTGCCATAGCTAAAGTACTTTTGTAATGCTTTCCAATGTACTACGAGATGTCTTTAAATATTATATGCTTTAATGCACTAAAAAAACACCTTTATTCTCCTGAATACGTGCAGCTGAAAGTGGGGCACGTCTAATACGCCCGTGCATCTTTAATCCAATCAAATACGGTACTAGCCACGTACAGGAATCGATGCAGTCTATAGCCTCCTCTCTTTAAAAATTGCTGGCCTTGTGCCTAAATTAGAAACGAGTATTACATTTATTTTCGCCATTTTATATTGGGATCATCGTTATTTCTTTTTCTTTTTCTTCAGAATATATATTGATCTGCTACATATCGATTTCACCCGCTTTAAACGTCTTCAACAATACGCAATAAAACGACCGTCTTTTTACACACACACAACCCACCCGTCTCTCTCTCTCTCTCTCTCTCTCTCTCTCTCTCTCTCTCTCTCTCTCTCTCTCTCTCTCTCTCTCTCTCTCTCTCTCTCACTCACTCTCTGTCACCCCAAACAAATAAACACAAACACTCTCACACACACACACATACACATACATGCACATACACGCAAACACACACAAACACACACACACTGACAAGCACACACACACACACTGACAAGCACACACACACACACACATACCCGACTATAATGCTAAATCTTAATTTAATCTGTTGCATAAGAAATAA
>NC_069002.1:25490632-25491837 GCF_001194135.2 Octopus bimaculoides
ATGCAGCATCAACGAGTATCAGCGTCCGACTGATTGTCATGTCAAATTCCCCTTTTTATACCCGCTGCTAGGCTCCAGCAGGCTGTCCCAGCAAGTTGTCACGTGACACTGTCTAAATTGTTTAACAAAGATGTTTAACCCATCGCCTGTCCAAAGCGCTTTCGTAAGTTTCTTCTAAATCTCCCGGCCTCTTTTCCCTCTTTTACTTATACTTCATTCATATGTTATGAGTAAAAAAAAAAAGATCTTATCTTTCAGAAAACCCAAGTTACCCTGGTGGTTGGAAAAAAAAAAAGGAATGTGTATCATATATGGTGTATGAACTCCAGGGAAATATCTGCTGGGTATTACGTGATGCATAAAGACGACAGGTAAAGGATTAATTAATATGAACTATCCAGCAGCCAGGTGCAGTATGGCCAAATGGTTGAGAAGTTTACGTTGCAGCTACGAAGTCACCGGTTCGATCCCGGTTTTGGCCTTGCGCCTAAATGAGAAATAATTATTTGCAGGGGGTGGTGAGGAGAATATAGAGCGTTAAATCGCCGACATCGAATTGGTGAGAAATAGGGTATAGGCGGAGGCAATTAGGAAAATGTAATTTGGTATAGACTTGGGTGGGTGGAACATTGTAGATGGTAAGTGAATCGAGGCCTGTCGGGTGAATTGCACCCGAAATTCAAAGCTACAGCTTTTTATCACCGTACTGATTCTGCTTGAGAGTTACATTAAGAGAACACGCCACTTTGGGATACTCAGCCAGGTACACATTAATTCAGAAGTTGGTAATTCAGAGATCGAACAACCAAAATCTCATCGTCTTGCGACGAAGAACCACAATGAATTTATTAGAAAGTAGAACTTCACAATCATGAGGTCCTAGTTTCTAATAATATCTTAGGTAAGACTCGCCTACAAAAGAGTCATCTAAGCCTTGTGAATGAAATTAACTAGATGGAAATTGTGTGGAAGCCCGTGATTTTATTTGAAGATTACGTTTAGGATACAAGTGTTTATAAATTGCTCATCCACTTATACGCTAATATAGATAAGTAGGTTACAACTCATCGTCGAAATCGACGGAAGACCCACATACTTTACTTAATGTAACATATTAGACGTATAGAACTAGGTGTATATAATATATAAGCTAAGTGACTGTGCTATTTTAGGTCAACGTTATATATATATATATATATATATAT
>NC_069002.1:25491947-25493660 GCF_001194135.2 Octopus bimaculoides
TAAAATTTAACACACTCACCGGTAAAATTTCCACTTATTTCTTATTTTTATTTTCCTAAAATGTTCGTTGCGTCTTGCAAACTTATCAATAGTCTGGACAGTCAAGACTATTAATAAGGTTGCAAGACGCAACGAACATTTTAGGAAAATAAAAATAAGAAATAAGTGGAAATTTTACCGGTGAGTATGTTAAATTTTGAGGCACAATAAGAAAATGACTCTCCCCAGACACAACAGGATATGCTTCAACACACGAACTCACATAAAAAATCTTGCAAACCAAATCCAAAAACGAAATATATATATACACACACACAAACACATACATCATACATACACTAGCTGAGTAGCTTGTCGTTGTCGGACAAATTTCACAATAAAATGCCTTTCTGTAAAGTTTTTAATCCCCCGTTAGACCATGTCCTTCCCCGACTCTGAGATCACGTGATCAGAGCAGAGTGGTACAATTTTTTGCAAAACATTTCGTTGAAGATTTTTTTTCCTTTGTAATTTATTTTCATGTTTGTTCGACCATTCCACATAATTTTATTCATTAATACTTATTAAAACTTCAGAACTTCTTACAACTCACGTCGTCGTATGATTTTGTTCTCATTTTGTTTAACATTTGCCATCGTAATGTTTTTGCTTTCCTTTTGTGATAAACAACTATCACGCAGAAAATGCTAGCTTCCAAATCCTATTTTCTGATTAGGTGAAAATGATCAAACCTCTGTAACATTTTCGTACAATTTTCCTCGAACAAGTAAATAACAAAATCGGATTCAGCGTAAAAAATTGCATCATTATTCCAGATTTGAAATTTTTCTCTTAACTTTAGAATCTCAACTTCTGAAAAGACCAGAGAACAGCCGAGAGAGAGACAGAGAATTATAAGACTTATGTGTATGAGAATTGGGGTGGCGGCGGTGTGTACAAGTATTCTTGTATGCATGTATGTGCGTGAGTTTGTGTGTGTGTGTTTGTGTGTGTGTGTGTGTGTGTGTGTGTGTGTGTGTGTGTGTGTGTGTGTGTGTGTGTGTGTGTGTGTGTGTGTGTTGTAGGTATACGTGTACCTATGTATTTATGTCTGTATTGCAGCCTCGATGGTAATGTATTTTCATCTTTCACCAAGCCCCGCCCACTGTTTGGAAATTTCCAAATTTGGATTCATTCACTTAACTTGTTTCTACCTTACGCCTCTCATTCAAGTTCTGTGTCACTCAGTCCGCACCTCACACCACCTTCTTTATACAACAGACGGAAAAAGCCGAACAATTGTCAAGAGTTTTATAAGGTATAGGATAGGATAAGGTACATGCATACATGCATACATTAATATAAATAAATATACACACATCCATTCATGCATGCATACATACATACATACATACATACACAAGGCGGCGAGCTGGCAGAAACGTTAGCACGCCGGGCGAAATTTTTAGCGGTATTTCGTCTGTTTACGTTCTGAGTTCAAATTCCGCCGAGGTCGACTTTCCCTTTCATCCTTTCGGGGTCGTTAAATTAAGTACCAGTTGCGTACTGGAGTCAATCTAATCGACTGCCCCCACTCCCCCAAAATTTCGAGCTCTTCTTCTTCTTCTTTATATATATATGTGTGTGTGTGTGCGTACATAATATATAATTTAGTAGATCAAACAGCGAAATCCTCATGGTCGAAATCAACAGAGAACCACACATACACCTATA
>NC_069002.1:25496121-25497038 GCF_001194135.2 Octopus bimaculoides
ATATATATATATATATATAGTACTATAGTTTTCTCTCCCATCCTTTCTCTAATTCACTTTTTTCTCCCTTTCACCATTTTCTATGTCTTTCTCTCTCTATTTTTCCTTTACTCTCTCTCTCGTTGCTCACACGTGACCATCGTCCATCTTTCCTTTCTTTCAGGGCTGTCTTAAGGACTGGACGTATCCTATTTCTCTCTTCTCTCTTTTCTCTTGTAAAAGGAAATATTTCTTCAGCGTTCGCTATTTTACCCTCGTTGTGGTCTAACCACCTTCCGTGTTTGCTTTCGTTCGGTTTCCTTGTATGTCGCCACTGTCTTGTTTTGGTTCCCAACTTTGACCCTCCATAAATCTCAAATTTTATTTTGGTACTTATGGGAGCAACTGTCCTCAAAGACTCATATTGTCGTTCAATGCTCGAAATGAGGAGTAGATAGAAAGCCGACAACTGATAAAGGGTCGTTCTTTACGTTACCTCTCCTGTTTTCCATTTGTTTCTCTCGTTGTTTGCGTATTGAACTCATTTGTCACCGTATTTCATGTTGTTTACTGTTGGTGACGTCCTGTACTCATTCATGCATATATATATATATATATATATATATATATGTACAGTAATCCCTCGCCATATCGCGGTTCACTTATCGTGGTTTATTATTTAAGCTTACGTCAATTCCTCCATGGTGTTGCTTTGCATTTATAATAAAATAAATATATACAAACTATGATAATTATAAAAAAATATACAGTACTGTTTCTACTTCACAGATTTTCACATATCGCGTGGGGTTTGGAACGTAACACCCGTGATAGTCGAGGGATTACTTATATATCTATATCTATATCTATCTATCTATCTATCTATCTATCTATCTATCTATCTATATATATATATATATATATATATATAATATGTA
>NC_069002.1:25497157-25498953 GCF_001194135.2 Octopus bimaculoides
TATATATACATATATATACATATATATTAATATTCTTATATTGTGAAACAATTTTACATATTACACTGAAGGATTACTCAACACATTTGCTATTTTTCTTTTGTAAGAAAAGTATTGAGTTCGAAGTTTAGGCTCGCTAAGCTATCATGTATGTATGTATGTATGTATGTATATACGCTTGTATGTATGTATGTATGTATGTATATATGTATGTATGTATGTAAGCATGCATGTACGTATGCATGCATGTATATTTGTATGTATGCATGTATATGTGTATATCTCCAGGGCAACTATGATCAAAGACGTTCCAACGAAAACCATTCTGAATTTTATTTTCGGGAATAAAATTTTTTCTTATTGTTTTGTGAGGAAGTCTTTTGGAAGACGTTAAAACGGTAAGCTCTGATTTTATGTAAGCATGTTCCTAACCGCTGCAAGGACTGCGTAAAGCCAGGTTTAATATGTGGACAATTTATGAGCAATATATAGTCACACATCTATAAAACATTGCCAGCTTGTTTAATATATGGTCAAATAACAAAGTTTATTGAAGAGAAGAACGATAGCAGAACCTTGTATAGATAATGAAAAAACAAAAAACGGTAAGGAAGTTTAAATTTTAGATTTCGGGGGAAACAGATTAAATTAAGGTTTAATATGTGATGAGGTTGAGTATGTTTGAAACATCATAAATTTTTGACGTTGAAGAACTCAGAACGGAAGCCCGAAGAAATGCAGGTAAGCATTTTGTTCAGTGCTCTAACGATTCTGCCAGATGGCCGCCAGCTAACATAGGTGTCAGGGCTTACCTGACTTCGAATGAAAATAAATCGATCTCAGTCGATTTCGACGACGTGTTATTTGATCAAATGGGCGGTTCGTTCATTGCGTTACCGTATAAATGAAGGAGCATTTTATCGGTAACTCAAAGGGTTTAGTCTAATGAATCAACGCCAGCACGTTTTAAGTCTGGTATTTATTCTATCGGTCTTTTTTCTTAACCGCTAAGTCACGGGGATGTAGACAAAACAATACCGGTAGACAAGCAGTAGTGGAGAGAAACAAACATAAACACAGACACACACATATGCACATACATACATACATACATACATACATACATGCACACACACATACACACATACATGCATATATGCATACACACATACATACATACATACATACATACATACATACATACACTGTTAACATAAAGCTAAAGATCAGAGAAAAAGAGAATACCTACGCTGAACTATTGAGAAATCTACGGTTAATCTATCCAAATTACAAGTTCAGGTTTATACCTGTAATTATTTGAGGACTAGGATATGTAACATTCTGCCTAAATATCAATCTTGAGAAATTAGGCCACTCAAAAGCAGA
Source organism: Octopus bimaculoides (assembly GCF_001194135.2). Lineage (NCBI taxonomy): Eukaryota > Metazoa > Mollusca > Cephalopoda > Octopoda > Octopodidae > Octopus > Octopus bimaculoides. Next base: position 25,498,544 of record NC_069002.1, read on the forward strand.
AAGGAGAAAGCTGGAAGTGTAAAAATCTATGAAACTTTACAGAAGTTTATCGTTTACGTATATTTCCTATTTAGTACTGGGGATGTTTCATTTACTCCTGTATTTGTCTGAGTGTTGGGTCCTTTGGGTACTTGTATAAAATACCGATGTCAAGTTGACCCAGGTTGCTCCCATATTGGTCCTTGGCATGTTGGTAGAGTATGGAGGACTGTTTCTTGTCGTCATATTGTCACAAATGTTCATTTAGTCTTTCTGCAATGCTCCTCGATGTCTCCCCTATGTGTATCATGTTCATTTCTTTACAAGCACCTTCTATGCACCTTATCCTGTAGACCACATATATATGTGTATATATATATATATCTACACACACACGTTCACACGTATGTATATATAAATACATACGTATA
>NC_069002.1:25501425-25505461 GCF_001194135.2 Octopus bimaculoides
TTATATGCAAATATTTGATAAATTCTTGGCCAAGTTCATCGACTCTATGATTATCCATTTCTTCTTTGGCAATGTCTTTTAATGATATTCTTTTCTACTCTAGGCACAAAACCCGAAATTTTTGTGGAGGGGGGGGGGCAGTCGATTAGATCGACCCCTGGACGCAACTGGTACTTAATTTATCGACCTCTGTAAGGATGAAAGGCAAAGTCGACCTCGGCGGAATTTGAACGTCTTTTAATCGCATTAAATAATATTTTGATCTCATTTCTGAAGTTGTCGAAGTCGGATGTCCAAGTAATTTGAACTCACAACGTAATGTCGGACGAAATGCCGTTAAGCATGTTGCTCGGTGTATTAACAATTCTGTCAGCTTGCCGCCTCAAAGTATAATGAAATATGCCATTTTTAAAATGGCATAAGGGCCAGAAGGAATATCACGAGACGTTTTCCCTGACTCTCAAGTAATTTTGCTAATCCTCCGCCCTAATTAGGCAAACGTCAGATATTATGAATGGAAGATATTAATCGATTAAATCGATCTTGTACTTGAATGATTCTCTATTTTATCGACCGATCGACCCTAGATAGATGAAAACAAAGTTGACCTCGGCAGGATTTGAACTCGTAATGTAAAGAACTCCAAGTAAACGCCGCAAAACATTTATACCGACACTCAAATGATTACGCCATCTTGCCGCCTTAACACTCAAGAAATCATTATTGCGACTATAGGCACAAGGCTTGAACTATCTTTTAGTAGAGAGAAGGCTAGTCGAATACATCGACCCCAGTGCTCAACAGGTTTAAGGTGAAGAGCTGACAGAATCGTTAGGACGTTGGAATAAAAGCCTTGCAATACTTCCTCCGGTTCCTAAGTTCACATCGTGTCGAAGTCAGCTTTGTCTTTCGTTCCTCCAAAGTTCATAAAATAAAGTAACAATCAAGTACCAGTGTCGATGTAATAGACTATCTTCTCCCCTCAAAGTTATTGACCATGTTCTTAACATTGATTTCAAATTTTGGCACAATGCCAGCAAATTCGGGGGAAAGGGTAAATCGATTACATCGCCCCCAGTGTTCAATTGGTACTTAATTTTATCGATTACCGATAAGAAAAAAAAAGCGTAAAGTCGACTTCGGCGGAATTTGAACTCAGAAAGTACGGACGGGTGACATGCCGCTAAGCGCTTTGCCCGTTGTGCTAACGATTCTGCCAGTTCGTCGCCTTCCTAAACTTAAAGACACGATCGGTAGAGCCTCAGAAAAATATTTTACGATATTTCTTCCGGCTCTTTAAATTCTGAGTTCGAATCCTATGGAGGTCAACTTTGTCTTTTATCTATCCAGGATCCACAAAATAGAGAGCCAGTCAGGTAATAAGTCGATTTAATGTCCCCTTTCAAAATTGCTCATCTTGTGCCTAATTTAGAGACGATTTGCACAATGGCTTCAGTGTCGGGAAAAATGCCTTGTGGTGTTTCTTCCGGCTCTTTAAATCATAAGTTCAAATCACGCCAAGGTTAGTTATGCTTTTTATCCTATCGGGGTCCATAAGATGAAGTAACACTCAAATACTGAGATCGAGGTAACAAGTTATAGTCCCTATCTCAAGAAATTATTGTCCTGGTGCGTAAAAATTAGTCACCATTATTTCAAGAAAATTATTCCACCGAGGTTGACTTTGCCTTTCCAGTACCAGTTGAGCACTGAGGTCGATGTATTCGACTAGCCCCCTCTCTACTAAAAGATAGTTCAAGCCTTGTGCCTGTAGTAGCAACAATGAGTTCTTGAGCGTTAAGGCTGCAAGATGGCGTAATCATTTGAGTGTCGGTATAAATGTTTTGCGGCGTTTGCTTGGGGGTTCTTTACATTACGAGTTCAAATCCTGCCGAGGTCAACTTTGTTTTCATCTATACAGGGTCAATCCAGGTTCGATCAGCTACAATGACCACCGGATGTACTTGCACTGTTTCAAGCTGGGCTTTCTTGCACTTATGTTTAGTGGCTTACTATATAGATACACTTAATTCTATCTATCTATCTATTATTGTCATTAATTCCTCATTAGACTAAATTAAAATATAAGAACCAAGACTACATTGCTGTCATATTTCTGTAGAAATGGTTTCAAATTTTGCCACAAGGCCAGCTTCTTCGGGAGAGGGAGTAAGTCAATGGCATCGACCTGAGTACTCAACTGGGACTTGTTTTATCGACCCTGAAAGGATGAAAGGTAAAGTCGACCTCGGCGGAATTCGAACTCAGAACATAAAGACAGACGAAATGCTGCTATAAGCATTTTGTCCGGCATGCTATCGATTCTGCCACATCACAGCCTTCTGCAGAAACAATATTGATGTCAGAATTTGGCACAAGACCAGCAATTTCAGGGGAGAGGATTGGTCGGGTACTTCTTTTATCGACCCCCAAAGGGGGAAAGGTACCGTCTACTTCGGCGGTATTTGAACTCATAGTACCGCTGAACATTCTTCCCGGCGTGCTAACGTTTCTGCCACCTCTCCGCCTTCTGTAAAAACACTATTAATAACATAATTTACTGAATTTATTCTCAAGTATCTCGAAAGTGAAAAGTTTTTTCGATTGTTTTAGAAATGTTGAAGCCATAGTAGTTTGTTATTAAATATATTCGTCCTTTAGTAATTATCTGCGGTTTTTCCTAGTGTTACCGTAAAAAAACAAAAAAAGAGTAAATCTACATATTTTATTTGGCAGCTTGAAAGTGAAGAAAAATCAAATCTATCTAATTGACTCATTAGTATGTTGTCAGTGAACGAACTAAGAACAAAAGAAATTCATTTTTCTTATCGCTTAGTTGGGAGGGAAGATCCGCACCTAGGATCCCTTACAGAGCTTACAAGTTTGGTGTGGGGGAATGAGGAGGAAGGAAGCTATCCTCAAACCAAAGCTTTAACTTCAGCTGTAGGTCATCCTGCGTTGCTCAGTGCATTGACGGTAAGCTTCCTCTACAAGGTTCGGTGGAGGAAGCTTGCCGCCACATCCGTTCCACGTAATGTTCTTGGTGATCATCTTGAAATGCCCTTCATCAAGTGATCTTCGGCTTGCCTTTTTTTGTGTCTGCTATAAGGTGGTACCAAAATAAGGTGTTTTCGAGCACTGTTGTAGCTAACCAGGTGGAATCGGCACTCTGCTAAATCTCCTGTAGTGGACATGACTTGTCTCTTCTCAGAATCTCCTCATTATGACCTCGTCCCGCTAATTGAGCCTCAGGATTTGTCTGTGTCATCTTTGATGGAATATATTTAGTTTTCTATCCATCCCTAGGGTGTTCTTCAAAGCCAAGTTGGCATTGATCGAAGTTGGAAGAACATTGGAGCTATACAGAGGAAATTTCACAGCGGTACTGATGTGAATGCATACGCTGTCACCATTCTAATCCTGTAGTCGATATCCAGTTTCACATCACCCGAGCTGCTTACAAATCGACCCAGGATATTTAAACCAGTGTAGACGTTGCTAAAGACACTCAAGAATCAATTGACGCATTTAAAACGAAGACCGAGTTAAGTCGACCAACTATATTAATACAAATAGAAGCTTTCACTAACGTTTACAGATGTATTTAGTTTGTAGATAAGAAAAAAACCAAACAAAACTAAACATCACGACAGATTTTCTGACGATATATTTGGCATGGCGATAAAATTGCCAACGATGTTTTAGCTATCTTGCAATGAAATTCCACGTGATGAAATTTAAAGAGTTTTCTTTTCTTTACCTTTTTTTTTTACCACGATGTAAAGACTCACGATAAATATACAGCAACAAATTTATCGAACAAATTCTAAAACATTTATTTTTCTTAAATGGCATATAGGTGGGTAGGTTTTCTTATTTTCACTATGTGAGACAAAATTTACCGGGTTTAGTCTATTTTCGCATGTAGCGTGTACAAATTGCTGCTATATAAAAATGATCGTCTGAAAGGAACTTGCTATGAATAAACGATAAAAGTTTTGAATAATTATTTTAAAAAATTCGACCATTATTAGTA
>NC_069002.1:25505977-25507139 GCF_001194135.2 Octopus bimaculoides
ATATATATATATATATATATATATATATATATATATACATGCATACATACATACGTACATATATATATATTCATATATACATCCATGTGTAAATATTTTGCTTAATATTATCAAATATATCTTTATATGTTTTAAAAGTATATTCGTCGATTTTAAGTCATGAGATATCTTCCTCTTATTCTTTATTTTCCTCTCCTTTCCTTTTCATTCTCTAAAAAATCAATATCCAACTTTCCAAATATGGTCACATTTTCGGTGATATCTTTGTACTTAACTGCTTCCTATAATTCCACAAAGATATTTTTTCTTTTTGTTTTGTTGAATTGTTTTTTTCTTCTAATCTGGTGTGCATGAATATTATGTAATATTTCTGTAAAAAAAATTTTATCCCTGAAGACGTGTTTATAAACTATAAAACATTTGCCTTATTATGAGGCTTAAAATATATATTTGAGAGCGAACACCTCTATGCCGAGTGTGTTGCTACACTCCGTCTCCAAATGCAGAAGCTGATCTCCCATCACGTTGTTAAGTAACTCTGCAGTGTTTCGGTCCTCATTCATTCATACATACACACATCCGTATATGCGCATACTACATATAGATGTATATACACACATGCATATATTCACACATACATACACGCACAAATATATGTGTGTGTGTAAGTCGTCTAAGAATCCAAAAATCAGGAAAAAATGCACTTGTATATCTGTCAAGAGAGTGGATATATTTTCCGAAGTGTACAGTACTATATATCCATTACGGCCGATCTCTTACCGAGAAAATCTGCTCCATCTTCAGCGCGAACTGCTAGTCGTAATTCCCAGAATCTTACACAAGTTGTTCACCGCTAGAGGCGAACGCGTTCGTTGTAATTAACAGAACCAGATACGCGTTGACCAGTATAAGATTCTGGGAATTACGACTAGCAGTTCGCGCTGAAGATGGAGCAGATTTTCTCGGTAAGAGATTTTTAACTCCGAAACCTTGGTCCGCGAATAACTTTTTAATTTTATATATGTAATTTTCACTGTCTTGCTCGCTTACGGTTTGGTATTTCGCTGAATTTCTTTTGAGAACTACTAGGTCTTAGTAGACACAACATGTGATCTATTTCTAGCATATTAAATGTCCACCTTACTGGTCAACTTTATATATA
>NC_069002.1:25507466-25509966 GCF_001194135.2 Octopus bimaculoides
ATTTATATGCACCTATGTATGAATGTATGTGTGTGTGTGTGTGTATTTGTTGACTAAATTTGAAAGATCTCTGTTGATAAAGGAAATTTAAAACCAACAAGTTAATTACAAAGACACATAAGACGAAGAGGAAAAATACTGCGAACAGTAAAAGAATGAAACAAATAAAAACCAAAGTATTTCGTTTGGAAATGGTCAGCACATTTTTAAACAAGTGGAACCGTTTGGAACCACAGAAAATAAAAATAGAAATAAAAATAAGAATAAAACGATTTTATCAGAAAGTGCGCAAAAGCAAAAATTGCAAGTTATTGTCAGTGTCTGGGCAGTAAAGAATACTAAAAGAATTAATGTATGGAATCCGGATCGAAGCTAAATTATATAAGACAACATCTCCACAACATGATGTAACAAGAGAAGATGTTATCCAAGAAGCAGAAAGCATTAATAACTGGAAGCTATTTATTAGTATCAGAATATTGAAGAACTGATATTATCAACGATTCAGCGAAAGTGGCTTCTAAGTAGTTGGCCAGCCTGCTTGAAGTGCTGGAGAAAAAGAAAGCGCTGAGTTGTTCTCGCGAGAAGGAGAGCTGGGACCTAAGCGGTCATTTATTATAGTTTTGTGATGGAGCTAGTGAACTGTGAGAGGAAAAATATGAGCATCATCGTTATCAGCACACACATTTGCGTAGTTAGGGTCCAATGTAGTTTCCATAGCCACCCAAGAGACCTACTGGGAAAACTCACTCGCAATGATAGACAGTAGATAGTGAGGACGATATCAGCCAAGTGTCGCTATAAAACTTCTCTTAATTCATATTCAGCAGGCTTCAAAGAAAGGAAAGGTACTTCTATATAATTCTGAAGTGTCTTGCTAGCTTTCAGAACCCTGTAGTAAATCTGCCCTGAATATAGTTTGGGTATGACTAAATCACGCCACTCTGTCTTTTCCATCCTCGATACACTTTTTGAAAACGTGTTCTTCAATTAATTCGACAACGATTTCCTATACTAGACTCGCTTTTGCCTGAAATATTAACATCAACAAATATGGAAAGCAACCATGATCCTGAAAAGTAAAGAATTATCAAATTCCTGAAATGATAAACTTATAATTTGTCTATAAAGACTATTTCGATGGTTTTACATCTTTCTTCTCACAGACAGTATAATTATGTATCAGGACAGAAAACATAGACCGTTAACAAATACAAAAATAGTCTTAGACAATACTTTAGATCTGTCATTAGCCGTTGTGTTCATAAGACCGGAACTTAAGTCGGTTTCCATGGTGTTCAAGTGGTAGAGATTAAAACACTTGACCCTGAACGGGACGCTAGTCTGTTGCAGGGTTAACTTCCCATCTCTTTCTTGTTGGAACTCATTAATAGCTGAGTGGACTGGAGCAACGTGAAATGAAGTGACTTGCTCAAGAACGCAACACATCACCTGGTCCAAGAATCGAAACCATAATCTTACGATCATGAGTAAAACTCCCTAACCACAAGGCTACGCTTCTTCACATTTCTAAGTCAGATGAAAAAATAGAATTTGGCAAAAAGTAGGGGAAGCAAAAATGTTTCAAAAGATTAGCAGTAATCTGTAATATGGAGTTTTAAGAAAATGCATACATTTCTGAGGAACAATTACTGTGTCACCAACACTAATGAGGTGACCAAATCCCCGAAATTGAGAATCTCTCAGCTGAGCGAGATGTAGGATTGAGGGATATGGAAGCATGATGGAGGGAATGAAGCCAGTGTCTTACTGAAGAGGTGAATACATGATTTCTCCATCTGGAAGGAGAGAGAGTGAGAGAGGGAGAGAGAGAGGGGGAGAAAGAGAGAGAGAGAGAGGGAGATAGTGAGACGGGGAGAGGGTGAGAGAGGGAGAAAGAGAGAGGGAGGGAGAGAGAGATAGAGAGGGAGAGAGGGAGAAATAGGATACAAGAACAGAAAAGGCAGGTGGGTGGGTAGGTAAGTGGGCTAGAGGGAAATTAGTTCGCGAGATGATTGGCGATGCGGATGGTGTTGGATGCAGTGAATCAAGTGTCAGGTTGTTGGCGTCAGGAAGGGCATCCAGCTGTAGAAACCATGACAGAACAGACTCTAGAGGTCGGCGCAGCTCTCGGCCTCGTCCGTTTATGTCGAAGCGTCCAACCCATGCCAGCATGGAAAAAAAGTTAACTGATGACAATGATGATGACGATGATGATGACGATGTTGATATGATGATGATGATGATGATGATGATGATGATGATGATGATGATGATGACGATCGCGGGAAAATTGAAGTCACAATTCGTCACTTGGCACTTCAGTTTCGAATTGTTGCAATATTCTAATTCGTTCGTTTTATAAAGTTATATTCGGAGTACAATATTCTTCGTCTTACTTTATAACAATGATGATGATGATGATGATGATGATGGTGATGATGGTGATGAATGGTGTGTGTCGCTTGTAAACACTCACACGACTGCATTATGTCAAAGT
>NC_069002.1:25514996-25521868 GCF_001194135.2 Octopus bimaculoides
ATATGTGTGTGTGCGTTTTGTGTCTGTGTTTGTCCACTCCCGCATCGACTGACAACCGGTGTTGGTGTGTTTATATCTCTGTAACTTAGCGCTTCGACTAAAGAGTCCGATAGAACAAGTATCAGGCTTAAAAATAAAAAAAAAGTAATGGGGGTCGATTAGTTCGACTAAAATTCTTCAAGCCGATGCCCCAGGATGACTGCAGTCGAATGACTGTAACAAGTAAAAGATGGAAGATAATGACAACAGCTTGGAGTAAGGCGAAATAAAACAATATAAACTGAAACACCTTTCAAAGGGACACAACAGAATATTTGTATCCGACGCGAAATCACATTCTATGGGTTAACAGCTTCAAACGGAATCCATTCGGTCATACAACATTATTATAGAAAATGGTATTTTTTTCTTTTAACCGAAATCTCTTCATTACAGTAACACCTTCTCAAAATAAAAGAAACAATTTTGTTGTGTCTTAGGAGGTTCATTACACCAATAATAACGACACACGCACTGGCTCACTATTACTTCTTCATTGTTAGCAAATTGGCTAAATACCTAACCAACTACAATACTGTGTCTCTAACTTTGTGTTTGTGTTTGTGTTTGTCCTCAATGACCGCTTGACAACAGGTGTTGGTTTGTTTGCATCCCCGTGACGAAGCGGTTCGGCAAAGGGGACAGGTAGATTTAGCACCCGTTTTCAAAAATAATAACAACTGGAGTCGATTCGTTTGACTATAATCCTTCAAGGTGGTGCTCCAGCATGGCCACAGTCCAGCGAGTGAAACAAGTAAATGGTCTAAGGTAAGGAAAAACGTATCACTTCAATCGATTTCTTGACTGATTCCAATAATTTGAACTCTGCCAATTTTTGAATAATGCAATACACAGCAAAGCAACGTAGTTTTGATTTTTGGCAATCTTCTTGGCTTTGTAATAAATCATTCTGTTAATAATCGGTAATTTAGTAAGGTTAGGTAATGGTCTCGACCTAAGAATTCTCTACCATAACATTAATGCAACGACGAGTGAAGTTCATAGGAATTTCTCCAAGGAACACGAGTTACACAACATAAATTTGATACAAAAGACAAAGCGAAACGAATGACGACACTTGGTGTGTCCAGTAACACAGCCTTGCTTGGCTTCACACACATTCACACGAATACACACACATATACGCACACACAGACACAAACACACACATATAGATACATCCCACCCGCTAAAAGTTACAGCTTTTGACGAAAAAGCTGTAACTAAACACTGCATGATAATTTATTCAATATTTTACTGTTTCAGACATCTTCTTGTCGGGTTAATAATAATAATAATAATAATAATAATAATAATAATAATAATAATAATAATAAGAGCTGGGACCTACATACACTGCAAGCTATGCCAACACTATGAAATAACAATAGAAAAAAGATGGTATAGGCACACGCCAGTAAAGGTCACAGAAAACGAGAAAGCAACCATACTCTGGGATATGCCAATACAGACAGATAGAGAAATTAAGGCCAATAGGCCAGATATAGTTGTCAGAGATCACGAAGAAAAAAAGATGCTTTCTAATTGATGTATCAATACCAGCAGATGACAGCGTTTCTCTAAAAGAAATGGAGAAACTTTCAAAATATAAAGACCTGGAAATAGAGGTAAATCGAATGTGGAATCTAAAAACAGAAACAATTCCTATCATTGTGGGTGCATTAGGTATGATAAAAAAATATTCAGACAAATACATAACAAAAACACCAGGACTTACAAATATATATAACATACAGAAAATTGAACTACTGGGCACTGCACACATCCTACGCAAAACACTTTCAATACAGTAACCATAAGAGCATCACAGCAAACCACAGCACATACCCAAGGCACACAGAACTGCGCTCAGTAGTGAAGTGAAAGCGCGTTATAAAAATGAAACTACTGAATAATAATAATAATAATAATAATAATAATAATAATAATAATAATAATAATAATAATAAAGAATTTGGAGCATGCGAACAGTAAAAGTCGTGCCTATAATAATTGGTGCGTTGGGAACAGTAAACCAAGATATAGAGAAATGGTTGAAGGAGATTGAAATAGAAAGCCCGGTAGAGCTCCTGCAGAAAGTTGCCTCTTAAGGACAGCAAGGATTATCAGGAGATGGGTGTTTCGTTCTAAGTACTTGAAAGGCTGCTGAAAACGTGTGGACACCTAATACTATAAATCCTACCGATATAAATCCTACCGATATAAATCCTACCAGGAATAAGATCAAACCTGAGCTTTGTTTCAATTTAGATGCAGTACCAGGCAGTAGCTCTCATGTCTTTTGATCTTAACTGATTGGAAGTGTTATAGTAAATAATCTGCTCAATACCACAGATTTGCTTGTCAGTTGTTTGACCATAACAAGTTGAGTATGTCCATTAGTGGCTGACGATATGTGCATCTCTGATTATGAGCAGAAGTAGTGGGGGAACAAACCCTTATTCAGAGACCTTTTGAGCGGGATGGGCTGCGCAACCTGAAAAATTTTTCAACTTGGCCCCATCTGCAAGGTCATGCATTGCTTATCTTGATATGAGATCACCATGTCACGCACATATGGTTGTGATGCATGTGACTGGTGTACCCTTATCAGACGGGTAGTCATGATGGGTATAATGGGCTTCGTATATTTTACCCCCGTGTCACTTTGATGGCATGCACTGCTCTCACACTCAATAATAATAATAATAATAATAATAATAATAATAATAATAATAATAATAATAATAATAATAATAATAATAATAATAATAATAATGATAAACAGAGCTGCGCTCGGTAGTGAAGTGAAAGCACGTTATAAAAATAAAACTACTGAACAATAATAATAATGATAATAATCATGATGTATTTTATGTAGTTTGTTCTTAGTGCTTGCTCTTGGGCAGCACAGATTAGAGCTTCCTTTTCCAGTTTTAAATCACTTTTAGTCATCTACAGCCATCTTTTTTCTCTGTGTGTCTTATATTCAGCATCCCTATGAAATTGACAATGCATTCTTTTCTTTACCCACCTATTTTCAGTTTCATTCGTTTTCAATTTCTTGTATAGTGCTTTATCTTTGCAATCTTTCATCCTACACAAGCCTGACCTTCTTCTAATAATAGCAGATCTGTGACATTTTTTACATACCATGCTATGTTGCTTTCTTCTGCTCTAATGCTGTGTTCGCATCCAATCAGTCCTCTTCCCTTCTTTTTCCTGGTACATACAAGTCTGTCTGTGTCACTTTTTGGGTGGAGTGACCCATATCTAGTCAAAAACTTCCTTGTCTTTCTGTCTAAGCTGTGTAGTTCGTCTACTGTCCATGTGATTACCCCTGCTCCATATATGAGGAGTGAAACCGTCCAGGTGTTGGTAGCTTCTATCTTATTCCGTCCATTTAATTTCAACTTTAAGATCAGTCTCTGTCTACGCAAGTACTCCACCTTAAATTTTTCTGCCATTTCTTTCTCCATCAATTTATCCATTTCCCAAATCCCTAAGTACTTATAGCCCGTCTCTTCTATCTGCTTTATAACCTCCCCCGACGGTATCGTTAGCCCGTCCATACATTTGATTTTGCCTCTCTTCAAGACTAACACACCACACTTTCTCAGTCCGAACTCCATTTCGACATCAGCACTGAAAGTATACATCGTATTAACGAGGGAACTGACTTGGGCTTCATCTTTACCATAAAGTTTGAAGTCATCCATGAATAACAAATGGTTGACTTTTTGTTGGCGGCTTTTGAATACATACCCAGCTTTTGCTTTCCTCAGAATCAGTGTTAGTGGTATCAAGCACAGTAAAAAGATCAGTGAGAACAGGCAGTCCCTTTGGAAGATGCCGCTCCTAATTTCTACTGTCCCTAAGCTTCTTATGTATGCTGTCAGGTCCGTCCTCCAATTCGCCATACTTTTTCCAAGTAATCGATCAACATTCGATGCAATACCAAATAGGTTCATACACACCATGATCCAAGAATATGGGATCATATCGTACGCCTTACGATAGTCGATCCATGACATGACTAAGTTACTTTTCCTCTTCTTGCACTCTAAGTACAGTTTTGTCTGTCAGGAGTTGATCCTTGGTACCTCTGCACTTACGCTTGCAACCTTTCTGCTCATGTGGCAGGACTTCATTTTTCCCCAGATGTCCATACATTGACTCTGCGACTATTCCAGTCAATAATTTCCACATAAGTGGCAAGCATGATGTTGGCCTCTGATTGTCTACTGTATTGCCTCTTTCGATGTTTTTCAAGCACAGCACTGTCCTACCAATTGTCAACTACTCTGGTGTTACTTGGTCGGCATTTAACAAGGTGTTAAGTTGTGCAACTATTCATGCATGACATTCACCAAACCTTTTGATCCAGTAGCCTTGAACTCCATTTGGTCCCGGGGCCTTCCAGTTGCCCATTTTTTTGCTGATTTCCTTCACTTCCCTAACTAAAAGGACTAGCTCTGCCTGTTTTGGACAGACTACTGTTTGTTTCAGTTCTTGCAACAATTCAACATCCTTCTTGTGCTCCTTGTCTTTGCTCTACATGTCACTCCAATACCTTTAACTTTCAATGTTATCTGGTATCAACTTTTCATCTGTACACTCTCCATTTATTTCTTTATAGAATCTCTTCCGATCTACTCTGAATAACCTATTCTGGTGGTAACCCTTCATCCTTTGGTCGTATCTTACCATCTTTTCTTTGTTCAGTTCCTCAGCTACTACTTTCAAGCCCTTTCTTTCAATGGACAAAACGGTGAAACTGTATGGCATATTACCAGCCACTGTAGGCCACTAGCTCAGAATGAATATAAGAGACGCCACGACAATATAGCAAGGCTTGTCCATTGAACACGTTGCCACAAGTATGGACTTGACAGAGCAAAAAATTGGTACTACCACAAACCTGAAGGCATCGTCGAAAATGGAAATGCAAAGATCCTATGGGATTTTATGATTCAGTGCAACCATATGAGATAGATAATAGGAAGCTGGACATAGTCTTAATTGAAAAAGAAAACAAACTATGCTGGATCATAGATATAGTATGCCCAGCTAACAAGGTATAGGATAAGGAAGAAAGAAGAGTCGAGAGATATGACGGGTTAGCTTGGAAAGTTAAGCAGTTGTGGTCGATGAAAAAGGTAGCAGTAGTACCAATAATTATCGGAGCCCTGGAAACAGTGAGCAAAAATTTCGAGAAGTACGCGGAACAAATAGGGGTTGCAATAAGGGTGGAGCATTTGCAGAAAACAGCTTGGAACCGCTCGAATACTCCTGAAGGTGATCGAAAAATAAGTGGTGTTACCTTAGTCCACTGGTAGTGAACAGCTGACACCATAGTACATCTCCAGCGTTAGAAGCTTTGCAAAGGCAATAATAATAATAATAATAATAATAATAATGATGATGATGATGATGATGATGATGATGATGATAATGATAATAATAATAATAATAATAATAATAATGAAAGAAAATACTTGTAGATTAATAGACGTAAGTGTTCCCACTGGTAAAAATATATCTGTAAAGGAATTTGACAAATTAAGTAAATATAAGGATCTGGAAATTGAAACACAAAAGATGTGACATCTTAAAGCAAGTGCTGTTCCTGAAATTGTAGGTGTCCTAGGTAAGATAAAAAGGGATGTCAGAAACATTTAGACAACATCCCAGGATAGCCATGTCTCAGAGAAATCCAAATGATAGTACTAACAGGTACTGCCCACATCCTCAGAAAAACCCTATCAATTTAGATGTCTGTTGTAATATATGAAGATATTTCGCTACTGCCCCTGCCACTTCCCCTCCCTCAGCTTTCAGTCACATTGTAACACCTCTTATCCTTCACTCACCCTAGGACGCTGGATGTGTCTCGGTGAATGATTGTAACAAACATGCAGACTGAAAGTTAATAATAATAATAATAATAATAATAAACTAGCGTGCCCGTAGAAATTCCATAGTGTTAGCACATTTTAAAACATTATGTTATTATATTAAACATAAGCAAGGAGTTTAAAAAAAGATCTTTTGAAATTTTGCCATTTAATCAAAACTGTAGTTTCAAATATAATCGAAAAGAACTTAGAAGAGATTGCTTATTTTCTTTCTTTTAATATGTTTGACAGCTATGATGTACTCTATAGTTTAAGGAAATAAAAGATGAATTAAACCGATAAAACTTATTTCATATATATATATATATATATATATATATATATATATATAATACGCTTTTCACTGTCCAACTACTACCAAGTTAATTACCAACTGAGATTATTTTCATTTCTTTTCATTTCAGTTCACCTACATATCTATTTGGGTATCTATTAATATTTCTCTCTATCTGCATATCTGGTGATATGCAGATATCACCTATCGCTCTCTCTCTCTCTCTCTCTCTCTATCTATCTATCTATTTATTTGTCTGTCTCTCTGTCTGTCTGTCTAACAAGCTAGCTGTCATATCTACGTTCTCTGCTGTATCTCTCTACTCTCATAATTTTTTCGTCCTTTTTTTAGTCAGGCTCATGGGCCCGGTTTCCCGGTTTCTATGGCGTATGTGTTCCCCCCAGTTCGACGGGATGCCATTCCATCGCAGCGTTACTCAAGAAACAGGAAGGAAGAGTGAGAGAAAGTTGGAGCGAAAGAGTACAACAGGGATCGCCACCACCCCTTGCCGAATCACGTGGAGCTTTAGGTGTTTTCGCTCAATAAACACTCACAACGCCCGCTCTGGGAATCGAAACCGCGAGTACGCTGCCCTAACCATTGGCCCATTCCGCCTCCATTCACCCAGTCCATCGCAGCGT
>NC_069002.1:25523059-25533409 GCF_001194135.2 Octopus bimaculoides
TAAACAATTATAAATAAGGGCAAAAGAAAAAAAGGTTTCTATGTCAATATGCCGAGAATAGACTTTAAATCGTCAATTACTACATACAATATACATTCACTATGAATACACCTCATGCTGAAATCGAGGAAGGCAAGCAAACAGAAGTGTATATATATATATATATATATATATATATACATATATTTCTCCATTAGAGTTATTCCCTCTCTTGGCGTAAGTATAGCACACGGCCAAAACAAACAAAAATGTAGGAACGATTAGAATAATGTTATAGACAATCCTTTTTATCATATGTACAAGGACTGAAGTTTTGAGGAAGGGGACTGACTAGTCGATTACATTGACCCCAGTGCTCGGGTGATGTTTGTTTTATCGACCCACAAGGGATGAAAGGCAAAGCCAACTCCGGCAGCAATTGAACTCAGAAAGTGAAGACGGACGAAATACCGCTAAGCGTTCCGTCCGATGTACTAACGATTTTACCAACGCACCGCCTTAATAATAATAATAATAATAATAATAATAATAGTAATAATGAAAAAAATAATAATAATAGTAATAATAATGGTTTCAGGTTTTAGCACAAGGCCAGCAATTTCGGAGGAGGGGTAAGTCGATTACATCGACCTCGGTGCTCGACAATAATGATGTCCTCCTCTCCCAACAAAGACAACGTATGCGTGTTTATTTTTGTTGTCGTACGACCTGCACAAATGATTTGTCTCTAGTGAATAAATCTATGTACCGTACATTATCTTACTCCCCTCCAATCAAATCGACGTTGCCTGAACGTGTGCACAGTGTACCACACGTTAGACATCGAAGTGATCGCAGGGCAACATGAAGTGTTTGGCTCAAGAAACCACGATCTTGCAAGCAACATCTTAACTACTAGGCCATAATAATAATGATAGCAATTCCTCGCCTTTGTGTGTTTCAAATATTTGTAGCTGTTAGCCTCCTTGTTTTCAAATATAATTGTTGTAAATCTATTTTTCTCAGCTTCCAAATTCTATAGGCAATTACATCAAATGTTATTTTCTTTCTATTTCACGTTACCGAAATATAACTGCTGCCTTCGAATATTGGTTTATACTCAATCATTGAACCAGACTATCGATTACAATAATGAATGTTAAATTTGCTAATTATGAACGTATTATTTCCACTGAACTAAATCTATTCATGAATACATCTGAAAAGAATTATTTAAGTAAAGGCTAATTATTAAACCAATTAAAATAATAGGACCGGAATTACTTGATAAAGTGTTTCCAAAGCCGGATACCATTTTCTTTTAAAACAACGTATAGACATTTAAATAAGTTAGAAAAATTACAAATTTTTATGAGAGTTCAAAATGGTGTTTTGTTTTGCACATCCAATTATTTGAATTTTAAATGGAAAGGTGAATCAATGTATATACATGTTAACGTAACATAACATTTGCGAAAATTCAATATATTTTGTAAGTTAACGAAAAAAATCGTCTTTTAACATGATAAACTCTGTGTAAGGCATACACGTGTGTATGCGTGTGTGTATGTGTGTCTATATTTACATGCAGACCTACAAACACTCTCTTCCACTCTTTCACAAACTCGTGTATATATATATATATATATATAGATGTAGTTCTGTCTGCATGTAAATATGCAAATATAACTGTATATAAATTTTTTTTTTTACAGAACCTGATAACTGCTTATAGATAAGTTTGTAAGTTTGTATACATGTGTGTGTCTGTCTCTGTGTACGTATGCACACACACACACACACACACACACACACATGATAAAAACAGACAAGTGGGTTATAATGTATTGCTACAATTGTTTCCGTAGGTGTTTTTATTGCCCCATAAGAATAATGCTCAGTGACTTGTTTATTTGGTAGCCTGATGAGTTGGAAGTTACGTAACATATTACGCGATCTAAATTAATTATATTATGCTTATGTCACAATAAAGATTCCCCCATCAAACAATTGTAGCAATACCAGACAACCCATTCGCCTGTTTTCATAATGTTTTTACGCCACACTTAAGTTTCCATTCATCATTGGATAATTTTGGATACAGTTGGAATTGTGGATACCCTAACAACAGTGAACTTCCTTCACTGATGCATTCTGTGATCAGATAATGGATTATTTAACTGCTTTGCGTCATTTTGTTTAGTCAATTTGTGGCGTGCTTCACTTTCATATTCCTTGATCCTTTATGGATTCATTGTAACAAAAAAAAAAACTATATATGTATACACATACATACATACATACATACATACATACATACATACATACATACATACATATACATATTTGTATATGTATGAATGAATGGATATATACTGACCGGTTTCGTAAACGGATCTTTGAACTCATAATGAATATCAGAAACAGCTGTAAGTCTACGATACACAAATAAATGTCAAGCCCAACATTTCTTCTTTTTCCTTATACATACATACATACATACACACATACATACATACACACGCATGCATACATGCACACACATACACACACATATGTATGTACATCTGCACATTTATTTACATATATGCAGTTATGAGGTAACATAGAAAAGATTTGTCTGGTATTTAGTATTATTTAAACTAACAAACATGATATTTCGTGCAGCAAGTTTAATCATCTTTGTGTTTTATACGATTTTGTCTCAAGCAAGATTTAAGGCCAGTGTGGCGTAAAGAACTACGATGAAGGAAAAGAAAGGGGTTAGAAATTCAAAAGCTGTCAATCGACACCTTAAAGGATTGGATAGTGTGGACCAGAGGAAGAGAAGATGTTGGTAGTGAGTTCGAGAGAGCAGCAGTTCGAGGAAAGAAACTATTAGAATAAAAGGATTAGCAGGAATTTTAACAGAAGAACGATGTGTCTAGGTGACACGTTTTAAAGGTCTTGACATAGGATACTAAACCAGAAAGTTCATCATAGCAAAGACCATAGAAATACTAATAGAAAAAGTACAAAGAAGATATATATTTCGATGACGAGCCAAAGAATCTAAGGTAAGAGAAGAGGACCCAATATGTTAACAACTTATATAGTTTCCTTCATTTTCTATCATGTCTCTCCGTCTGTTTGTAAGTTTTTGAATGTCTGATATGAAATACTCCTTGGATTTTGAATTAAAATACATAGTTAGATATCCATCTCTTAATATAATAATGAGCATAGTGTTTTTATATATTTGTATATATATAAATTTGTCCAAAATCGCGCATTAGGAGTGAATGGTGAAGGGAGAGGAGAGAAAATAGTAATTCAGTGAAGGAGAGGTAGTGAGAGTAATAGCCATGACTGAGAGGGAGTGAGAGAAAGTAATAGCAATGAAAGAGAGGAAGTGGCAAAGAGAGCGTCGTGTATCTTCTGCTATAATAATACTCTTGTGTATTTCTCCGCTGCAACATATGAATGGGAAAGGAAGGGGTGATCCACCGATGGAAGTGGGATGGTGAAAAGTCAACGGTGAAACAAAAGTCAAACAGCGCTTCAACTCTGTGTGAGTATATGTGTGTGCGTGTAAAAGGGTGGAATGTGAATGTTTATGTGCGTGTGTGTGTGTGTGTGTGTGTATGTTTGTGTAAAATATATTTATATATTTGAGTGAGTGCATATGTGTTTGTGTATGCTTATTTAGAAAGATACATGAAAAATAGAATTACAGACGCACACGCGCATTTACACACACACACACACACATATATATATATAAACAAACACACACACACACACACACACACACACACACACACACACACACACACACACACACACACACACACACACACACACACACACACACACACATATATATGTATATATAAACAAACACACTTAAAAAGGAAAGAAGTAGGCTGTAACAGTATAGAAAACCGTATTCGCTACAGACTGTGCTACTCATACATATAAATGTATATATATGCGCGCACGCGCGCACACACACACAAATTGAAGCACTGCTTGATTCTTTCACCTTTTTGTACCCTTTTTATATATAAAATACTACAATTAGCTGTCATTTTTGACGACACGGGGTCATCTAGTTAATATATATTGGGCAAAGGGTAAAGCCCGCGTACAGTCATGAATGACCATGGGATTGCTCCTAGAAAGTTCCCCTTCGAGGCACAAGTCTGGACATGGTTGTGTATGGAAGACTAGTAGTCGCTCATGCATGCCAGCCTCCCCTCTCCGCGCCACTGATGTTGTCCAAGGGAAGGGCAAAGGGACCGATGCAGCTTGGCACCAGTGACGTCGCAACTCATTTCTACAGCTGAGCAAACTGGAGTATCTTGCTCATGAACACAACACAGTCCGGTCCAAGAATCGAACTCACAACCCCTTCACCTTCATACTTAATATATATTTACACTGTTGACAGGCAAGCTACTGCAGGTTTCGTCCGAGATAAATTTCTTATGGAGTGCTTTATTTAAAAACACAATATATAGATCAGAGGGAGACGAAAACTTCTGCACGAAAACCGCAGTAACTTGCTTACGAACAGCGTGTATACATTAATGATGATACATAGATGGCTATTCTAATACTGCTTCAATTCCGTACACCAGATTATTTATTCAGCCCGGTAACCACCTGCAATATCAGTGAATGTTTTATTCACTGTTTCCTATATCGAAAGCGATAGGCCTCGTCTAAGCACCAGGCTGCGTGTACACGTCAATAATAAGACCAAAGAAGGCTAAACTGCATCTGGAGTTTTCGCTGGCCACTGCTGGGACAATTTCCGTCTCCCTCCGATATATACTGTATTTTTAAACGTGGCACATCCACAAAAGATTTTATCTCAGATGAAAACCACAGTAATTTGCCTGTCAACAGTGTATATATCTTAATTATTGTACGTAGATGGTTATTTTAATTCAATATTACCTCGGTTACGTACACTGGATTATATATAGAAGTATAGCCTACGGGCTATACATTACTTGAGTAAATGGTTTTGCAAAGAGCTAAATATGATGGAACATGGTCTAGACAATATGGAACGAGCAGCACTTTTCCCCATTTGAACAAGTCCAGAATACTTTTGGTGACTTGTGCAGTGTTTTATTGAAGCAGTTTTCTATCCACAGAAGTCTTCAAACGGAAGTTACTGACAAAAGAGATTGTTTGATTCAGCTCCAAAAAGAGCTCAAAATGAAAAATAACTCCTTCAGTATTCTACCAAACACAATCAGGTGAAGCCCCAACCCTTCATAAGTTGTGATACATATTCTTGATTTGGGTTTAGCCAGTGTACTTCGAGGACAAAGATTTCCGCAAAGAATTCATTTCTCATCTCTACTCGCGATCCAGTTTAAAAAGTGAGGTTTGGTGTTTCCGTGTATGGAGAGATTCACAGCAGCGAAGCCTTTGCTGGTGATTCACAGATGAAAAAAACCCCAAAAAACTTAAGGAACCTATTTTCCTCACTTTAAAAAGTTCTTTAGTTTCTTCAGATAATTACGAACAACCATAATGCTAACATCAACCTCGGTAGAAACCTCTCTCACTGTAATAACAGGAATTCTTTCTAAGAGTTCTCACTAGCATTTCGGCATTCCTAATTGGGAAAATTTTTCTCGGTTCATCAAGCAAATTGAAATTGCCACGTTTGAATTTTTCATTTGATTCGCAGCTTCATTCACTGCTAACCAAAAGCTTTATGAAAATCTCTGGCTGCTTCGCTTGCAATTAGAACCTCGATGAAATTTCTAAAGTACAATGCCACAAATATGCTCTTTGCTTGGTTACTGCTCAACAGGAAATTTTCCTGAAGTGATTTTACATCAATGAATGAGACCAACATTTAGAGAGCTTACAACCCCCTCTTCCACCCCACCAAAAAGCAGAGACAAAAGCAGGTTTCATACTCGTAATACAAAAGAATTTTCCATATAACCTAACATATACCTCCATTTTTTACGGCCCTCATCTCATGTTTGAGTTGCTGGAGCGCAGCAATGCCGGTTTATAGGGTGTGCCGGAGGCATTGAAACCAAGCGGGTCCTATCCCTCTCCAGATCTGTCTCCAGCCAAAGAGGGAGATAGATATATAAATCGATAGAGAGAGAGAGAGAAGGAGAGAATGAGGTGGGGTGAAAACATTCGACCCCAAAAGGATGTAAAGCAGATGAAGCCAACCTCGGTGGTATTTGAACTCAGGGACTAGAGAACCGTAATGAATATCGCAAGGATTTTTACGGGGTGCTTTAACGACTCTGCCACTTCGCCGCCTATTCGTTGTTTGTCTCAACACACATTTATTTATAAATAGTCGACGTGGAAAAACAGAAGTTGAGAAAGACACTCATTCGATGGCTGATCTCCTTGTGCAATGAGCTTCACATGGTATGAACTGAACGTGGGGTGAACTCTAAAGTATTCTGTTAGTTGTAGCAGGCACGGGATCGAATGCAAAGCAATGAGACGATTTTTAGGAATTTAGTCTGCAGAGAGCAACTACAATTCCACCTCCAGATTTAGAGGAGAAGCAGAATCCAGTGGCACAAATTCGTCGATTGTACAGCGGTATCGTTGCTTACAACAGTGATTTCCTAATATCATGCAGTCCCTCGGATCGAACCCGGATGTCTGGAAAGTGAAGTTGTGTTCGGTGTGAAAGTGGATTATGATGAGAGCAAAATTCAATAACGAAGGTGCATGACCCAGTGGTTTCGGTGCTGGACTCATGATCGCTAAATCGTGGGTTCTATTCTTAGGCCGAGCTGCGTGTTGTGTCCTTGAGCAAGGCACGCTACTTCCCGTCACTTCTGCCCACTCGGATGAAAAGGGGTTACAGCAGCTGGTGAAGCGAAGCCCCTACGACGGATTGACGTCCTGATCCGGAGCGGTGGGGACTTGTGCTTTCAGTGGCTTAAAAACCACGGATAATGAAATAAGCCCCAACCTCATGGACCCAGCAGGCTCGAGACAACAACAAAAAAAGAAAAAAAAAGACTTAATTTCCAGTTAAAAATCTAATGCTTTCAAAGTGCAAATTCTGACAATATTTGCGAATTTCTGTGTTTGTAATTTTCTTATTTTTCTCATTTGTTATTTATTTATTTCCAGCGCCTCCAAAAATGTATTCTAATTTCTTAAGTGTTTGTGCATTCTGTTACATTAATTATACCTCAAAATGGACAAGGAATCTTTTCAAAAGATGTAGACATCGACATTGACATCAATTTGTATTGACATATTTTAAGCACCTATTTTTACACAAAACGTTAATAGATAACTAAAAGCCGTCGACGGAGATAGGAAGAAAGAACAACAAAAACAACAACAAATAAACGAATAAAAAAAACGAAAATCGTGTGTGTATAGTATTGGAATAATATCGGACAATCAATAAATGAAAATTTACCTTTCCATAATATTTAGATATTTCAATGAGTCGATCAAATCGGTTGTTGTTACAAGTACATTCAAGTACATTCAAATAGGGCGTCCAAGGGAATTGGACAAAGAACGTTCGCTTCACGCGCAAAAACACTCAAATGTTACGAATTATCAATGTTTATAAATACAAATGTTCAACAAAAATCTCGTCAGAGAAAACATTCACGCATGCACACACACACACATGCACACATACACACGCGCACACATACTCAAACAGACATAGTTACGTATAGACATACATATACATACATAATACATACATACATACATACATACATATATATAGAGAGAGATATAGATAAATAGATAGATATAGATATAGATATAATAAATATATACACATGCGCATACATATACATAAATGATATATATATATATATGTATGTGTGTGTGTGTGTATATAAAAGTCTATATGTGTATGTATTATGTATATATGTGTGTGTGTATGTGTGTGTAAAGGTACAAAGTTATACATCAATATATCGATATATATATATAATATATATAATATATATATATTATATTTATATAATATATATATGTATGAGTTTGTGTATATGTATACATGCATATATATATATATATATATATATATATATATATATATATATATATATATATATATATATATATATATACATATCCATATCTCTGTCCATATCTCTATTTATCTCTCTCTTTCTCTTTCTGTCCCGTCTCTCTCTCTTTCTGTCTCTATCTCTCTCTAATATATATATGCGGTTAGGCTGGGATATCGTCTTCAATGATTTTTTATATATTTTCGTGAACCATTTATTTCATTCAGTATTTTACCAATTGGCCAATTAGTTACATTTTTACCCAACACCGCTTACACACACGCTCTCTCTCTCTCTCTCTCTCTCACACACACACACACGCATACACACATACACACACACACACACACACACTCACACACACTTTCACACACATATTTGTGGGGAGATGAGCAACTTGGCGTACATCCTGTCACAATTTAAGACAGCACTTATACCGCTGGGAGATCCAGATGGTCTCATGTCAGGGTGCTCAGGTTACCCTTAACTCTTTATAGCAGGAAGAGACACAAGAAACAACATTGAACATGGAGTTGACCTGAGACCATCAACGAAGGCTGTGGTGAAGAAAAACCATCAACCACAATGAGAAGAACGACCCATCCGTTCCAAAGGACCAAATGCAGGATAGCGAATTGGTGGAATTATTTGAGCGTAAGGACTAGATACCTTGTAGTATTCGTTCCAGATGTTTGCGATGTGAGTTTCCGGGTAAGGAAATTAATGCTTTGCCATGTTTCAAATCCAGCACGCGGGTTCTTTCGTAGCGTTAGCGGAGTTTACTCAGCTGCAAGCACTGGAGCCAGCTTTCCGGTTTGAAGATAATGTTCCCCCCTCCTCACTTCATGTCCCCGAGACATTGTTAAAAACAAAATAAAGGATCACAGTTGTTGCCCTTCCTTTCCTGGATAAGTGATAACAAAATATAGTTTTGCGAACATTTGAACGAGTCTTCGGAGCCATAGTACCACACTTATCAGGTTTCTATGGCGTATAAGTGACAAACACCACAACATTTGACCATGATTAGGACGCTAGACCACCGCGGGGTTAATCCTTTACAGTTGAGTAGACTGGTGTAATATAAAATGAAGAGTTTTGCCCAAGAACACAACGCATTGCCCGGTCCGGGAATCGAAATTGCAATCTTAGGTTCTCGAATGCAAAAAGCCTAACCCCCTAGGCCATGCGCCTTCACGCTTCTGCAAACATTGCGGTAAATTATTTGTGTCATCTGATGTGGGTCAGGACCCTCATGAGAGATCTGTGACCCACATAGTATAGTAACGGAACCAAAAAAGAATCGTGTTGTTGCAGCTTTCAGACCTATAAGTAGATCTATGGTGATAGACATTCCAGGCATGACCATCATATCTCACTTTCATATAGTGTATCGAAGCTTGCATTATTTCCAACGTGACTTTCTTTTTCGAAGATGCTAACATGGGAAACATGCTGCATTTTCAAGCATTTCGGACGACCACGTAGAAGTTCGTATCTTGTTTCGTATTCAAGCTTAAGTATAAGAAAGACCTGCAAGGTGGAGCCCTTCCTCAAACTACACCTACGTGCTGTTTATATTAATGGAATCTTCCAACACTATCAAGAGAGTTTCTACGCTACGTGGTCACACAATTTGCTAGAAATCATAGCCAAATTCCTTTCACATCACACCTTGTCTTGTTTTAGGAGGATATCCTTGATATATTGCCTAAAACAGGAGTGGGATTAGCATGATTGGAGCCTGAACCACTGCCGGGGCATTCAGCACCCTAGGCAATTCCTACAATGTCTAACCCCGTCTTTTAGCCCCACATTGGGTACCCCTATGAGTTACTTTTCCCACAAATTCCTTCAGCCACCCCTTTCTTGCATCAGCTAAAAGTGCAAAAAAAAAAAGACTGCAATGGTCCTTCTTGAGGCGCACACATGGCTGCGTGGTTAAGAATATCGCTTTGCAACCGTGTGGTCTCGAGTTCAGTCTCACTACGTAACACCTTGGTGTCCTATGCTATAAGACCCGACCCGGGGTCGACTAATATTTTGTGATTGAATTTGGCAGACAGAAACTGCGTATGTATGTATGTATGTATGTATGCATGCATGCATGTATGTATGTATGTATGTATGTATGTATGTATGCATGTATGCATGTATCTGTACGTTTTGTAGTATTTAATGCATTTTCACTTATGGAGTAACTGAACGCCACGCATCCCGACTTTTGCTGATAGAAAGCTGTATGTGTGTGTGTGTGTATATATATATATATATATATACACACACACACACACACACACACACACACACACACACACACACACACACA
>NC_069002.1:25533971-25535025 GCF_001194135.2 Octopus bimaculoides
TAGTAAGGTCACTGTACATGATGATCTAGGGTAGGCAGTGGTCTTTCATCCTGTCAACGTGCCCTGCCAAATGCAGTCATATCTCAAGTAAAATGGCTTCCAGGCTGGTGACCTTTGCTCGCGCGAGGACTTCAGTGTTCGTGATGTAGTCACTCCAAGAGATGTTGAGAATGGTACGGAGGCAGCGTTGGTGAAAACTTTCAAGGAGCCTGAGATAATAACGGTAGGAGACCCAGGACTCAGAGCCATATCGGAGTGTCGTGAGAATGATGGCTCTGTAGATGCTGGTTTTTGTGCTGATCTTAAGATGTTTGTTGTTCCACACACACTTGTACAGTCAGCCAAATGCTTTGTTTGCCTTTGCAAGTCTGTTATCAATTTTTTTCTTGATGCTCGCATCTAATGAGATGGTGCATCGAAGATTAGTGAACTGCTGTACTGACATCAGCTTCTGTTTCCGCAATGTTGATGTAGGGCGGGCTGTACTTTTCCTGAGGAGCTGGATGGTGTAGGACTTCAATCTTTTTCAAGCTTACTTATAAGCGGCCTCTGCAAAGCAGGATGTGATGCGCTGCAGGGCTGCTTCTGTGTGTGCGACAATCGCAGCATCATCTGTAAAGATGAGGTCCTGAACCAGTTGGTCTTTGATCTTGGTGTGGGCCTGTAGACGCCGAAGGTTGAAAAGACTGCCATCCAGGCGGTACCTGATGAAGACGCCGTCTTTAAAGTCGAGGTCTGCAATGGCCTGCTTGAGCATCATGTTAAAGAAGATGCTGAAGGGAGTTGATGCCAGGACACAGCCCTGCTTCACACCGTTGTTGATGGGGAACGGCACTGATATGTCGCTATTTAGGTGGACTTGTCCTTGTTGGTATTTGTGAAACTGAATGATCGTGATTAGGAATTTTGGGGGACGGTCAAATCGGTTTGGGATCTGCCATAAGCCTTTCCTGCTTACAGTGTCGAACGCTTTCGTCAAATTGACAAATGTTACATAAAGTGGTTTGATAGACGGAAACTGAAAGAAGCCTGTTGTATATATGTATATATATAT
>NC_069002.1:25535252-25536203 GCF_001194135.2 Octopus bimaculoides
ACAGTGTCGAACGCTTTCGTCAAATTGACAAATGTTACATAAAGTGGTTTGATAGACGGAAACTGAAAGAAGCCTGTTGTATATATGTATATATATATATGTGTGTGTGTGTGTGTGTGTGTATGTTTGTCTCCCCAACATCACTTGACAACCGATGCTGGTGTGTTTACGTCCCCGTCACTTAGCGGTTCGGCAAGAGAGACCGATAGAATAAGTACTAGGCTTACAAAGAATAAGTCTTGAGGTTGATTTGCTCGACTACAGGCGGTGCTCCAGCATGGCCGCAGTTAAATGACTGAAACAAATAAAATAAAAAATAAAAAAATATAAATACACATATATAAATATACATATATAAATTTGGTATTTATTGATGCAACACTCGAACTAACAAGAAAACCATTGGGTAGTCGCTCTCGCGCTAGAAACAGCAGCCAGCAGCCAATTTGTTATAGATCGCAACTGTACCCTCCCGGGGAAAAAGGCACTATGTTCTCCTCTTTCGATATCCAAAACTAAATTGGATAACATAATATTAGAATATACACGATGTCTGAATAAAAGACGAAATGGTCATCGCTAGAAAGTTTTGGTCATTAGTTTACTCAATCCGAAGTTGCCCCGGAGTTAAACTAATGCAGCGATAATTGAAAAAGCAGGAGACATCGTTGCCTCATCGCCATTATGTGTGTTGTATTATGTGAATAGAATATCTCTTTATTCTGCGAACAAACTGTTGTTCCACACTTAACAGACGCATCCGTCTTGGAGCAGTGAGGAATATTGCTTCACGCAGTGAATAACGAAATATGTATGTTGGTAGGGGGTGGGGTGGGTGAGTATGGAGCGGGGTGGGGAAAATAGAAAACAAAAACATTGTTAATAATTTCAATCAACACTTAAATGATAACTTGAACATAACCATTGATATACATACATGTATACATACAT
>NC_069002.1:25536382-25536738 GCF_001194135.2 Octopus bimaculoides
TATATATGTATATATATATATATATATGTATGTATATATATATATGTATGTATATATGTATATATATGTGTATATATATATATATATATGTATCTATATATATGTATATATATACCCCTATATACTTACATACAATACATGCATATAATATATTTATACGTTTATATGTAGATGTCTATGTAAATGTGTGTGACTACATACATATATACACATATATGTATGCGGGTTTTTTACACACACTCACATATATGCGTATTTGAGTATGTGTGTATGCATATCACTGTAATTATACATATATTTGCCTGTTAGCGCGTATGTGTGTCTGTATGCGTGTGTGTGTTTGTAGTGCATATATA
>NC_069002.1:25537769-25538984 GCF_001194135.2 Octopus bimaculoides
GAAAAAAAAAAAAAAAACGTGTCGACAAGAATTATTAAGGTCTCAATTTCCAATTTCTCAAGAATTAATATGGATTAGTTTTCAAGTTCACAAAGAATATTATGAATCAATTTTCAACATGGCAAGGATTAGTATGAAGAAATTATGCTACACATGTCAAAAATAGCAAAAAAGCCTAAAAACAAAATTAAAAGGGTTAAAAAAATGAATTTCATTTCAAGCTACTCCACTTTGATTTGAAAAAAAAAAAAAACTCTCCCAAAAAACATGTTGACGTTTCATTTTTTTTTTTTACATAACAAAAATTTAGGGATTTTTAATGTCAGAGCAGCTTGAATTCTGTCTTCAAGTTTCAACCAATTTCTGTAGTCTGTTTTTAAGTTTGCAAATGTAGAAAATTCTTTTTTCATATCAGGCAGCAGTATAGTTGAGGCTTCCATATGCGAAGTTTTGAAATCATTCGTAGCTTTTGACAGCTAAAACGAAGAGAGATCTGTCTTATTCTGGAATACCATAAAATGATTCACTGTAGAAGCGAATTTCAAGAAGTACCTCTTGTAATACTTCAGGCTCTTTGAGCACACCATAAATTTCTCTGTTTAAGGAATTATTTATTGCTTTATGCGCGAAGAATTTACATCCTTCGGGCAATTTTGTCTTCTTTCTATGTATCTATCTATGTATGTATCTATCTATCTATCTATCTATCTATCTATCTATCTATCTATCTATCTATCTATCTACCTATCTACCTATCTATCTATCTATCTATCTATCTATCTATCTATCTATCTATCTATCTATCTATCTATCTATCTATCTATACGAGGAGGTGTTGAAAAGTTCCCGGCTTTAAGATGTCGTGAAAGGCCTGGTTGGAGGCCTAACATTCCGAGTTCTTGTACAGGGCTTAGAAAAACTGAAGGAACGCTGCAATAAGTGTGCGAATCTGAGAAAGGAATATGTTGAATAAAAGCATAATTAACTGATCTTCCTGTATTTTCTTTTACTCAGAGCAAGGAGCTTTTCGACACCCCTTGGTAAATGCTGTATATATGCATATGTATAAACACACGCGCACACACATACACACACACACACATATATATATAAATACACACATACATATATATGTGTTTGTGTGTCTATGTACATACATACCTATACATACATACTTACGCCCACTCATCTACACACGCACTCACCCCCCCCCCC
>NC_069002.1:25538996-25541269 GCF_001194135.2 Octopus bimaculoides
ACACACACGTAAAGTGAAGACGCATGGCTTAGTGGTTCGGGTGTTGCACTCATGATAGTAAGATTGTGGTTTCAGTTCCTGACCGGGCGATGAACAAATCCCTCCCTTTCACTTTGCTTCAGTCCATTCAGCGGGAAATGAGCAATCCTGTTGCAGACTGGCGTCCCATCCAGGAGGGGATCATAAACACCACATAATCTGGGCAACCAGCCTATGGCTCGCGAAAGACTTTTGATGGATCCTTTCACACACACACAAACTCACATGAGCTACTTCAAGTTTTATGCTGAGATAGTGAAGTAATCTGACGGGCTTGTGTAGCGTACCGTTCACGAACCGGCAATCACTCGCATTTAAATAACATGGGACTATTGCATGAGGAAATACAAGAAAAGTACAGGGTAAAAACGAGAAAAACATTAAGAACGTTCTACGGCAGAAGAGGAGGATATAACCCTTAACCCGTTAAGGATATGACCCTTAACCCATTAAATGGAAAATATTGTTAATGTTGAATGTTTAATGTGTCTTAATTATGTATTGTCATCTAAAACAAACTATCTCCAGTGGAAGTAATCAAATAGGGGAGAGGCCAAGACACATTAAACTGTGTTTAATCCGGTAACAAGGGCGTCTTCCAATTCGATAACAGAACCCTGTCGCAATGAATACATCTTGTTATGATCTCTGACCTGGAATTTAGACACATTGTATAATGTGTCGCTTCCCAACATTTAAAGACAAGTAGAAGCTTATAAAACAGTGAAATATAAAAGGGAAAGGAAAAATTATTTGTCAGATATCTATAAATATAATTTTATCCTTACACTGTTCCATAGAGAAAAAATGTAGGCCTTAGAGCTAAAAAAACTGATTTTAATCTATTCAGTGCATTGAGAGTCGCCTATCTCTCTTAGGCCAACTGTTTAAATCAGTGGTTCCTAATCTTTTTTGGCTCCCGCCACCTTGACACCCAGGCTACATTCCTAGAGTCCCTACACCAGTTAACCATCAGAAACCTAAACCTCTTTCTGAAGCAAATTCAAAGCAACCATATTTCACTAATAAAACTTAACTTAATGAAGCCATTATTTTGATGTTTTTACATGAATCACCAACCTATTATCGCCCCAATTTTTACATGAATCGCTACCCCATTATCACCCCACTTTTCTTCAACACCCTCTTGGAACTTTGCCCTGTCCATTTTGAGAGCCACTGGTTTAAATGATCACTGCAAATGAGATCATAAGTTAGACTAATGGGTAAAAGTGACAAAGAGGGGAATCTAAATTTAATGATGGAGACAAGGAAAAAGGCTAAGAAGTGATGGTAGTGTTTAAAAATTTAGTGTAAGTTGTCTGTTTTGAGTAAAGATGGTGATGTAAATTTAGAATTAAAGCAATATTTGTATAAAAAATATATAAAAAATATGGATTTTTAAGATTTTACTCTAATTTTAAATTGATACAAAAGTTGTTCAGAATTTAGGTTACGTAACTCATGGTCATTATACGCAAGATATAAAGTTTCAACTGCGGTAGGCACTCTAAAGTTTCTCATCTTACATGAGTGAAATCATACATAAAATATAGTTTTGTTCTCATTACAACGAAGCTGTGTAAACGTCGAAAAATGTAGCATGAGGTTATAAAAACCAAAACAAAACAAAAAAGAAGCAAAATAGTATTATTGTAAAAATTCCGAATAAATAACAGAATAAGAGAATAAGAATACGAGTGGAAAACTATCTGCATAGATATTGCTTTAATTCTTCCAATTTTCAGTACTATCATTGCTCAAAATCGATGATAGAAGATCTCAGCGCTTGGAATTGGTTTCATCAAGATTGCACACACCATGTTTACATTAACACAGATCCTCGAAGCATCATGGGATATATCTGCACTAAACTGATTATTCTTTTCTTGATTAATGCATGCAATTCTAGGGCGAGGTTCTCATTTCATAACCTACATCAAAACGATTCACCTTCGTGTTTGTTACTTTATGAATTTTATTCAAAATATTTCAGAACCACGCTTATTGTCTCAGTTCTATTGTGAATTATCAACTACTTGCTCGCGTTATTTCGTCATCATCTATTAATGACACGCATGCTCAATTCTAAACACACGTACTCTACACATACATAGATATATACACTAATTCACATACACATACAAAATATATAAACATATACATACACACACACATACAAACACACACACATATATATGTATATATATATATATATATATATATATATATAT
>NC_069002.1:25541986-25542500 GCF_001194135.2 Octopus bimaculoides
TAGATAGATAGATGGATATTAGGTAGGTAGGTAGGTAGGTAGGTTGATAGGTAGATAGATAGATAGATACACACATGATAGATTCGCCATGATAGATCGCTGACCACTACATTTATATATTTTTTCTCTCCTTGTTTCTCTCCTTATTTCTTTCTGTGTTCCTTTCAGTTGAAGGGCGTTGCTCGAAACGTCAAAGACTTTCTCTATTCCCGAGCGTTAAACTAATACATCCATTTGTTGTTTACACCACCTGTCTTTGTATGTTGTTTTTTTCGTAAATTCTCCCATATACACACAAGCAAATAAGTAACAAGGATGTCAAGGTATTAGTGCATTATGGCCGTTTCGGGCGGCTCCATTTAATCGAACAATACAAGGAGATGGCGGCGTATTTCAAATTGACGTAATGCTTGCATTGATCGATCCAATGGAGCAGCTTGAAACGGGTGTAATGCACTAATGCCTTGACATCGGTGTTATTTATTTGTTTTTATTCACCTTACTTCGAGGTGTG
>NC_069002.1:25542510-25542929 GCF_001194135.2 Octopus bimaculoides
GTATGTATGTATGTATGTATGTATGTATTTCAGGACAGCTATTCTACGTTATATCACCGGTACATATCACATTTTTATGGTAAACTAATTAGTTACCAAGATGCGCTGAAAATTTCCTGGCTTTGGATACAAGAAAACACTGGAGTTTCAGTTAGTTATGGTTTTATTCAACATATTATCCTGAGATTCACATTTATTGTAAGCGGTCCTTCACTTTTTCTAAACTCTGTAAAAGAACTCGGAAAGTCGGGCCTCCAACCAGGCAGTTCACTATACCCTTGAAATCAAGAACTTTTCATCACTTCCTCCTATGTATATACGAAAAGTGACAGGCACACACACGTACATATATGTAAATTATGTATATACGCACATGTACGTACATATATACATACCTACATAACTCTCTCTCTCTCTAT
>NC_069002.1:25545898-25546952 GCF_001194135.2 Octopus bimaculoides
GAGAGGGAGAGAGAGAGAGAGAGGAAGAAAGAGAGAAACGGAAAGATTAAATTCAACAATCAACTCACTTCCCCCCGCCATAATGGCGGGAAGTGCATCGTAGCGTTGTTGTCGAACGAAATCACGTGAAGTCACATCTAACACTGTCACGTGGTTCTAATTAGACAAATGATACTGCACATGTTGAAATATAAATCAATAAACAAGAAAATAATAAGGAGCTAAAATTGGCAGCAACTTGAAGAGTTCTTTAATGAATTGTGACTAGATTATTACCATATTTTTTGTTGTTTCAACTTTTCACATAAAGCAGACGATAGCGAATTAAGAGTTTTATGGTTTTATATTCTTTGGCTGTTCAACTCGCAATTTAGCACGTTGTTATTTTTGGCCAACTCATCGTAGGCTCCTTCTGTCAGTTTACGGAAAGGCGTGAGAAGGGAGATGAAGAGTAAAGGATGAGGGGGCAGATGTGATTAGAAGATAAAGGAGAGGAAAAAGGGTAACATTATAATATTTATTTATCGATCTGATATGACAGTATGTTTGTTATTTTTTGACTACTCATCACACATATATTTATATGTGCATACACACACACACACGTATATACACACACGTATATACACACACGTATATACACACACGTATATACACACACATACACACACGCGCATACACACACACACACACTCAGACAGACAGACAGACAGACAGACACATATATATGTCATCTTATAGACGTCATAAAAATTTATAAACTTTCGATAGATCGTGCAATAATTCTGTTTTGGAATTAGCTCTCGAAGTACGTATGACCCTATAAACAATAGAATGTAATTATGTATGTGTATGAGTGGCTGTGTGGTAAATAGCTTGGGTGTCTTTTCAGAACATTGTCTGGTTTAAAAAGCCACATCAAACGTCATGATGATGCTAAGGTATAGGTACAGGAGGTGGTCAAACTCTGTATGAGGAACAGACAACCACCACCACCATATATATATACATACATACATTCTATCACTATATATATATATGCATATATATATAT
>NC_069002.1:25547467-25551177 GCF_001194135.2 Octopus bimaculoides
GCGGTGGTGAGAGACGAATACAGACACAAAAACAGACACAAATACACGCACACACGCACGCACGCACACATACACACACACACACGTACACACACGCACTCACGCACAGACACACAGACACACACACATGGTAGGTTTCTTTCATTTTCCGTCTATCAAATCCACTCGCAAAGTTTTGGTTGGCTCGAGGTTACAAGAGAAGACGCTTGCCCAAGGTGCCAAGCAGTGGGACTGAACATGGAACTATGTGGCTTGCAAGCAAACGTCTTAGCACACGGCCAAGTTGGTGATTGTGCGTATCTCTCGTTAGTTTGGTGGTCATGTATATCTCCATTTAATTAGAAGTTGCTTTCCGAAATGTCTGCACTTATTGACCATTTGTGATCGGAAATTTAAATAGTTAATTGAGTTGTAAACTTTCTGAAACTGAGAGCATCCTCTGAATAGGATAATACATACACTTTAAATTCGTAGTATATAGCTTATATATTTCATGGGTTTTCCATTTGATATTGAATGCAGTACCGCTTTCTTTCACTTCTATAATTTATCTAACTCTTTTCGATGATTCTTAAGCAGCATGTATGGTTGTAATATTGGTGTTTAAATTGACCATTTATCATACCGACGTCCATTTATATTCAGTATATACTTTTGAGTTAGTGTGATCTGTGCTTTATAAATACTTGCTTCAGTATTGCATGACTGATTGAAAGGGAATGCGTTATCTACCTCCGTTTGCTTTAGCCGAATTGCTTGAAATAAAATTCTTCATATCAATGTTACAGCTGTAGCTTATTTTTAAGTTCTATTAAATATTTCCCTCTGATAGAGTTTTGTGGGAAAATGTTTGTTAATTCAGACTGAGAAGGGTTTTTCACGATGTTTAATGTTATATCCAATATTATATTCCAGTCTGTTTTCTATAATATGGGGGTGGGGGCAAGAGATCCGGCTACATATAATTTAAACTAAATGTCTGCGGCTTTCTGTTTTAGTATCGCATTTATGTACCTCTATTTCGAAAGTTTCTTTACAAGATAATATGCAGGGTTTTCTTTGGTGATATTTCTGACTAGATTTTTGAATAGCTTCGGTGGTCGAATAGATCTTATAGTAATACACATGAGTAATTCATTGGGTTTATTCCTGACTTTCAGCGTAACGTCTAAGCAATAAATTGTGCACAAATTAGTAGATATACGGTAATTCTTCGCCATATCGCGGTTCACCTATCGCGGTTTACTATTTAAGCATACGTCGATTCCTCCGTGATGTTGGTTTGGATTTATGATAAAATAAATATACAAGTTAAAATAATAAAAATATACAGTACAGTACTGTTTCTTCTTCACGGATTTTCACCTATCACGGCGTGGGTTTTGGAACGTAACACCTTCGATAGTCGAAGGATTACTGTAGTTATTTTATGAGCTACCATACGTACCAGCCAGTCAGCCATAGCCGACTGGATTGATCAAGATTATTTTTCACTTTCTGGTTCCACCTAATTTTTTGCTAAAATCATTTTTTATTTTTGTCAAAGAACAAGAACATTACCTATTTGTCACAATTGTTCCAGATACTAAGAAACTTCAGATCTGAATGCACCTGATTAATCTGAATTTCGTAGACAGTGTTAGCCCATATAACAAAGGAGCATGAAGGTGTAGGATAAGTTTGACTGAGACAGCCAGTGAGATTGCTGAACAACATGTCCGAGATACTATCTATATGCCGTCATTGGACACCGTTCCTTTTGGACAACTTCAGCTTGTCTGCAGTATACTTGAAATTCGCACGGATACTTCGGACAGGTTGAAGTTGATCGAAATAAACGATGTCCACTGACGGCAGATAAATACTATTTCGCATATAATATTTTGATACCATGGAGACAGTATCATGATAGTATGTCAAGATAGAAATACGAGGAGTACTGAAAGGTTCCTGGCTTTGGGTAAAAGAAAATACAAGATGATCAGTTAATTATTTTATTCAACATATTCTCCTTTCAGATTCACACACCTATTGCAACGGTCTCTGTAAAATAACTCGGAAGGTTGGGCCTCCAGCCAGGCCTTTCGGGAAACCCAGGAACTTTTATGCGCCCCCTCGTGCTTACTATACTATCTCGAGTATAGTATATTGACACACTACTATCAACATACTATCGACAATATGGATAATATCATTTCAAAATAATCGTTGCAGAGTCGTCAACTCTAACAGCTACAAGTAAAATCTGAATGATCTTCTCTACAACACAGAAGCTAAGACCAGCAGCAACACCAACACTGTCTACAAGACTCCAAGGCACAATACCGTCTGAGAGTTCTCTGTAAATGATAATCAGCTTAATTAGCGCCTCGCCAAATATTTTTTTCTCAAAGTTCAATCAATCTAATCATCAACTGAGCGCGCGTAAGTGGCACGAACTTCTGATTAGTAACAGCTCTCTCATGCACCATACTATGCCTTACAGTTCTACAGCTCTATCATATCCCAAACTATGCCAAACAGTTCTATTATATTGATAATACTATAAAACCACAGTACTATAGGTTTACTATGATCCATTCTATACCATAGAGTAGTTATATCAGTAATACAGTATTACTACAGTACTACAGCTCTATTATACATAGTACAGTACTATACAGTAGGATTATTACAGTATTGATATGACTTTATCATATTGTACATTTATACCGATTACATACCATTTCTATACTATTAGAACTCCACAATAAACCACAAATTGAGGGTGGGGGCAGTTCTTTTGATGTGTATCTGTTTGGCTTTCAATAGAATTGCAGGAGTCTAATGACTTCGTTAATGAGTCTATGAACAGCAGGAATCGTAACAAATGAATTAGCAGCTCGATTCAAAGATGTTTTTAAAAGTATAATTAGAAACAGTTCTGTAGGTAATCAATAGCGTTAACGAATATTAACAAAAACAACTGGTTTCTATAATAGTGACTTCTAAAGCTACGGTGAAAAGGTTCGAATCAGAACAAGATATCTAAAGACTTTACAACTATAATCCAATGACTAATATTACTTGAAGGTTTATCTCTTTAGATTTTCAATAGAATTTAGAGCCAACACGGAAAGTTATGAGGTTTCGTATACGAATACGTCTATGAAAACAATGCGATCGAAAACATAGTTAATGGATGTATATACATATTTCACGAGTTATTGCTCGCTCATCAGAACCACATCCAACCCATCAACTATCTACGAACGCACTGCTTAAATACCCGCTATCCACAAGCGGTGTAACTCTATTGGATAGACCAATTTACATATTAAGCACCCTCCTGGTACCCGGTACGTAAATATTAATTGCTAGCAAGGACACAACCATTGTGTCTTTGGTAGCAATTAATGTTGTTTTTTTTTATTTTACTTAGGGCATATTTCTTAGATATTTGATGGCTCCTACTTTAAATATGTTACCTCTGACTTAGCAATTGGTTTTTGAAGTGGATGGTGTTTAAGAGTAAGTATTTTATATTGGTAAAAGGCGGCGAGCCGGCAGTATCGTTTGCATGTCGGATAAAATGGTTAGCGGCCTTTCTTCCGACTCTACGTTCTGAATTTAAATTTCGCTGAGATCAACTTTGCCTTTTATTCCTTCGGGAGCCGATGAAATCAAGTAAATTTCATGTTCAGAAACAATCTTGATAAAAATAGTGAGCA
>NC_069002.1:25551461-25552311 GCF_001194135.2 Octopus bimaculoides
ATATATATATATATATATACACATGTCTATGTATATATATATATATATATACACACATATATATGCGTATATACATCCACTCACACACAAGTGTGTGTGTATGGGTGAGGGTGGGTGTGCAACATGTTTCTGCACAGTTTTCGCCGACCAAGTTTCCTCCATAAAGTATTAGTTAATCTGAGTTTATAACATAATACACTTGCCTATTGTGCCGCGTAGCAGAACCGAAACCCGAACCATTGCATCTGGTTACCAAACTAACTTCTTCCCTGAGCATAATACAGCTAAGTCCCAGGAAGCTAGTAGTGATCTGCTTCTACAAAATTTATTACAGTGAAAAAAGAATTATCTACGTATCATATTTAAAGCAAATACACGATTGAAATCCTAGTAAACTGTGGAAATGGTTCCGAGAAAGCATATCTTATAGATATATAGTGTTAAAGTACACAGAAATATATCAGTATCGAAAGAAAGTCGTCTTATTGCCGCAACCGCTGCCAGACGATTTTCATCTACTACTAATATATTTCTATGTTTTTTTTTCTTTTATCACAGAAATATATCCTACTTTAAGAAATGCTATCTCGAAATGAATACTGCAGTTTATAAGGCTTTCAGAGATGTATCTGCTCTAAGTATGATACACAGATTGCTGTTTTGAACTAACATTGCTTCTGTCGCTTGTAACGAACGTTTGTTACGGTGAAGTTGCCTCTTCTCCGCACAGAGCACGAACCTATATCAGTTCGTGAATTTGTTAACCATGTAGCCATAGAAAGCTTTTGAGATCACAAAGAAAATATACAATATGATCTATTATAAACTGCGCAGCCTGTTTTGCTAATAA
>NC_069002.1:25552901-25554481 GCF_001194135.2 Octopus bimaculoides
GTATTGTTACATGAATATATCCCAATCTGTTAATGTCTGTCTGTCTGTCTCTTTGTCTTCCAAAACTGCGACCATCCTTGTCTTTCGTTGATACGCAGAGTCATCTCAGGTGACCTGAGGCTTTTTTAAGACGGAGAGTTGTGATTCTTAGGTGATTAGGTCGCTATTTCTATCAGGTCGAGCAACCATGCAGAAGCTCCGTCACTGTCTCGTTCTTATTCAGGTTGTGACAGATTACAAAACTAAATTTTAAAAAATGGTCTTTTTGTGGTCCCGTTATCAGTGGCGTAGCTTGAGTGAGTGCCGCTGTCCCCGAAGTAGACCTTGAGCCTGCCGCTTCCTGCCCAATATATAAGCTTATACAACAGACCCCAAATGTGCTGCCCCATAAGATCGTCCCCGGAGACGGATCACCCCATGCACTCTCCCACCAGCCAAGCTACTGTCCGTTATCAAATATAGTCCTTGGCATTCATGCGTACTCGTGGTGTTCTTGATCTCAAACCGTTGATGTTTGTAGCCTGAACGTGCAGAGTTGTCTCGGCTTAAGTGAATGCAGTATAGAATTAGTTATGTTGTTAGTGACGAAGTATAGAAATAATATTTGGTGAGGAAAAAGGAAAAACAGAAATAAGACACATTCAATCACTGTAAAATATGTGTGAAGTCTTTTGTCAACTAATTATTGATTTCTATATAAAAACGGATAAAAGCGCCGGAGTAGGACTAAAAGAGAAACAGAAAAACATAGGGAGAAAAAGAGCGAGGCAGAGAGACACAAAGAGAGTGAGAGAAAGAGAGGGAGGATGAAAGCGAAAAAGAGAAAAAAAGGGAGGGAAAACAAGAGCAAGGAAGAGAGATTCTTTCACAGTACAACAACGAGGTAAAAAAAAAGCTTCTCTCGGAACTTTCGAATGGAATCTATCAACGAGGAGTCAATAGGAAGGAAATGTATTCATTGCGAATCGTGAAGGAATGTTTCCATCAGAAGATTTCATTGTCTTCTGAAAGATTCTAGGATAGGGAAGGTGGGGTAGGAATGTGTAGGGGTGGGGTGAGCTGATGAGGGAGGGTTGACGATGAAGGTGGGAAGGGGAAGGTGGGTATGAGAGAAAAGAGAAAGAGAGAAGAGAGAAAGAGAGTAGGGGGAAGAGAAGTAGGAATGAAGAGAAGTAGGAGTCAAGAGAAGTAGGAATCGGAGCAAGTGAGGAGAGGTAGGAGGAAGTAGGAGGGAGGGGTAGAGAGCGGAAAGAGGAGGAGGTTAGATGAAGAGGGGAGGAGAGTTGTACCCATGTGGCGCAAAGGAGCGAAGAGAGAAGATTAATCCCTGTTCACGGCGCAAACGCGAGTCCGGATGGCCCCTGTGCAAGGACAATCCGAACACGGACAGGTGTTGCAAAGAGTGACCGGTAGAGCGGAAATTGCGTGAGATCGGGGTGTTATTGCCGAGGCAGATGTCTCGGAGGTGTTCCACGAACCGGTCAGCCAAACGGCGCCCCGTTTGTCCGATGTACAGAGAATGGCAGAGAAAGCAGGAGATGCAATAGATGATATTGGTAGAAGTGCAGGTGAAGGAGTCG
>NC_069002.1:25554581-25555421 GCF_001194135.2 Octopus bimaculoides
ATATATGCATGTATATGTACATATATATACGATGTAGCAATAGAATTTGTAAGTTTTTCATTTCACTTTTGGTATCTTCGATGTTGACGCCGGAAACAAAACAAATTTTCAATGAAAGACGCTTTCCAAAGCACACACATACACGCACACATACACATGCACACACCTACACGCACACATTTATTTATATTGAGGCCCATACAAACATATTCCTATTTACATGCACATAAGCAACCACAAACTGAAGGCTGAAATTTCGACTTAAACGGGACATACCATTTGTTGCACTGGATATGATTTGCTTTCTCGATCATTCTATACGAGCTCCCGTTTCGAGCGTAGGACTTTCATTCTGCTGTCTTCATAACGCTCAGCTAATGTTTTTTTTATATACCCAAGTTCTGATGATCAAATTTTATTTTCACCTTTTTCTACTTGGTAAATCTAACCAATATATATATATATATATATAAAAATATATATCTGATTGAATCCTCTGTGTGCTAACATGCGCCACCTAACGGCGAAGTAAACTTCCTTTAATCAAGAGACCGTTGGCCTGAAGAATAGCCTGTGGTAGACACCTCGCTTGGATATTTGCCACTTCCGAGGTTCCACTCTATTATGAAACATGTGTAGCTCGGATTTTATCCACTCGATGCCTTAACTTTCAGCCGTGAAATATAAGATAATTTTTTTTCAGCTCATCGTAATTCGATATGGGAAAAATTCACACCCTTCCGCACCAATAAACCACCAAACGTCTTGAAAGTATTTTTAAAAATATTTTATATGGATTGCTTGAAACTCACTTACTTTCTACACCACGATCCTTGGATC
>NC_069002.1:25555438-25556604 GCF_001194135.2 Octopus bimaculoides
GCTGAAAAGTTCCTGACTTTGGATTAAAAAAATACAATAGGATCAGTTAATTACGATTTTATTCGACAAATTCCCATCTCAGAGTCACACACTTATTGCAGCGCTTCTGCAGTTTTTCTAAGCCCTGTAAAAGAACTCAGAAGGTTGGGCCTCCAACCAGGCCTTTCGTGATACCCTTAAAACCATATATCTAATACGTTATATGTATTTATATATATACAGTAATCCCTCGCTATATCGCGGTTTATTATTTAAGCTTACGTCGATTCCTCCGTGGTGTTATTTTGCATTTATAATAAAATAAATATATACAAATTATGATAATAATAATACAAAAATATACAGTACAGTACTGTTTCTCCTTCGCGGATTTTCATCTATCGCGTGGGGTTTTGAAACGTAGCACTCGCGATAGTCGAAGGATTACTGCACACTTGTTCCACTATTAATTATTCTCCTTCATATATTCCACTATATTTCTTACCTTTTATATCCACCTTACTGAGAGGTGTTACCTATGTACTTATTACACAGCGTGCAGGTGTTTTCTTTATTTAAGCAGAACAAAAAAAGTAAAATTTGAAATAACGGATGGAAAATTTAAGAAGGTAAAAATTTGTTGACGCCATCTCATGTCTGTACAAAAAATACAGTTCTTCAGGAATTTTTGCAATGAGAGTGAATACTAATTCTTATGTATATTTGTAGCTTTATCACTGT
Organism: Octopus bimaculoides; assembly: GCF_001194135.2. Lineage (NCBI taxonomy): Eukaryota > Metazoa > Mollusca > Cephalopoda > Octopoda > Octopodidae > Octopus > Octopus bimaculoides. The sequence goes on from NC_069002.1 coordinate 25,556,159, forward strand.
GTCGAATATATTGTAAATTCGCAGCTTTTTGCATAAACTAAACCTGCTGTCCCTTGAAAACCTTCAGCATATGCATTTAGTCTATTTATAAGATCATATGCCCATGTGTAAATACGCATATATTTTGGAAGTTTTGAATTCATAGACATGTACAACATTTGTGAAATTAGATAGAGCACCTATTACTGAAAATAATATAATGCGGAGTAACGAGTGAATCGTTGACTACAACAGATTGTAAATATTAAAAGTAATCAAACCTGTATAAGATTCGAGGAGGGATAAATATTATTTTCTTATTTTGGTGTTATTTTGGCATTTTTATTTGCATCTTCTTACTCTCATTAGCAACTTTCATCATGTACATATTTTAAACAATTTCTCTAGCATTATGGATGTATATATATGTGAGTGTGTGTGTGTGTGTGTGTGTGTGTGTGTGTGTG
>NC_069002.1:25558148-25559874 GCF_001194135.2 Octopus bimaculoides
TATATATATATGCACGTATATATATATATATACGTGCATACTTTTCGCCTGACTACCCGTTTCTTCCTCTGTTTTCTCTTTTCAGTACATGCTTTCACTATCCGACGAAGAGTAATGTGCGAAACATTATGGTTTTACTTTTAATTCTCCACCCAAAACTTTTACTTTAGTCGATGTATACATTCACATGAACATATATATGTATGTATGTATGTATGTATGTATGTATGTATGTATGTATGTATGTATGTATGTATGTATGTATTATACATTCACTGTATTCGATTGACGCTCAGAGAAAGTTTAAGATGGATAAAAAAAGAGTGGGTGTGACGTTTCGAGCATGGCTCTTCGTCAGGAAGAGCAAAGAGGAAAAAAATCGAGGGAGAAGGAAAATAATCGTCCGAGAAAGCACGTGTGTGGTTACGTGGCGAAAAAATAATTATCTGGGAGTAGAGAGAAATAGAAAAAGAAGTTTTTGAAGACAGGAGAATGTAAAGATGGCCAGTGTGTGTGTGTGTGAGTGTGTGAGTGTGTGAGTGTGTGAGTGGTAGTATGTGTGCATATGCGCCTGTGCTTATGTGAGTGATGTGAGTGTGTGGGGGTTAAGTGAATAGTTGAGTAGCAGTAGTGTGGTGGACGGATGTGAGGTCGAGAGGCGAGATGACTTGTGTGTGTACGTATGTGTTTGTGACTGCATGTGTACGGGTGTGTGCATGTATGTATTTTCGCGTGTGTATGTGTGTGTGTATGTGCGTGTGTATGTGTGTCGGTGTGAGTGAAGAATTTTGTACATGCTAAGATATGAAAACGTGTATGTGTATGTGTGTGTGCGCGTGTGTATGTGGAAGATACGTATGTAGTGTGTGTGGGGTGTAAGTGATGTATACAGTTGTGTGGAAGCGTAGAAAATAAATTGAAAATAGAAAATAGAAAATATTAAAAATTAGGAAATTTAAAAAATAAAAATAAAATAATTAAAAAATAATAAAAAGATAAAAAATTAAAATTAAATCAAGAATTATTTAAAATTGAAATTAAAAAGAGTGAAAAGGAATAAAATGATTTTAAAAAAATGAGAAATGAAGGCAGAAACTATTACAAGAAGGAGACATGGCGTCAGGTCCAAATGGTGTATGAGTTCGTAATGTGAAAATGTAGTCCTGTTCTTGGCAACATCTAGTCGTGGTGGTTCCATGGTGTAAGGCCAGGTTGAAAACAGTGAGTTGTTTTTCGGTGGTATGGTTGGTCGAACAAAAATGACAAGGCGTCAGAGGTATTTTTTGAGGCGGACATCATGCAAACATCCTGTAAATCTCTCGGCTAGACGACGGCTGGACTGTCCGACATCTTAGGAGCCTCAAAATGTGAATTTGAGGCATTAAATGATGCTGGAAGAAATACAAGAGAAAGAGTCCCGGAAGTGAGTAGTGTGTTGGGTGGTTCCCGTTAGGGAGGTGGTGCTGGTGATGAGCGGTCAGGTGCAGCAACGGGGCCTGGATCAAAGGAAAGATCCAGGATGGGTATAAGTGGGAGAGGGCAGGTAGCGACACACATACACAGACATACACACATATGCATACACACACACATGTGCATACATACACACATACATACTCGCATACTTACATACAACATACATTCACACACACATATATATATATATGTATAAATATATGTATATATATATATGTGTGTGTATGTGTATGTATGTATATATATATAT
>NC_069002.1:25560188-25561560 GCF_001194135.2 Octopus bimaculoides
CACACACACACACACACACACACACACACACACACACACATATCTAATTATTTGTATTTACTGTCTACAGCCTTATCTCTATCTCTGAAATCCGAGATTATATCAGATTTATATATTTCCTTTCCTAGAAAATCCGTTAATAATATCTGTATGCCAATTTAATAAGCAAAATGGCTGCTACCGCTCGAGAAGCCAGTGTAACAACGTAACAGATATCAAGGCAATCAGCAACGCATCTGCAGCTCATTACGTCATACCGTGTTATTAATATATGGTGTTCCATTGTCATTGGTTTAGCTCCTGTAGCTAGCTGCAAATAAGCTCGGTGATCTGGTATTGGTCATGAATGAAACCTGCAGGAGTATTCTGTTAATTAGGGAAGTTATAATTTGTTAGATTTTGCGTGCGGAGTTCAAGGATCTTCATAAAGTTGTGTGTGGATAGCAGGACATCAGCACTGTTTCTCTTTTCTCGGTGGAGATTCTGAATTCAACAGCGTCATTAGCAGTTCGTTTCGGCGATAAATTCAATGACTTAAAATGGTTGAGAAGATAATAAAGACGAGGCGAAATAGCGCAATTATAGCAACAACAACAACAACAACAATGATAATAATACTAATTATAATGATGGACTCTCTTGATGGACGATGGACGACATATAATAGTGTAGCTTTTGCCAAACGGCCTGCACAAACGATTTGTTTATAGTGACCAAATGCATGTGCCGCATATTAAGCTCCACCCCTTCCATCAAATCGACGTTACCTGAGCAGGTGCACGTTGTGCCACGCGTCAGGTGTCGCAGTGATTGCAGAGCAACGTGATATGAAGTGCTTTGCTCAAGAACACATCGCACCATTCGGTCTAGGAATTGAAACCACAATCTTGTGATCGTGAGGGCAGCGTCCTAACCACTAGACTATGCATGATAATGATAATAATGATAATGATAGTAGTAGTAATAGTAGTAATAATAGCAATAATAGGCCTCTGGCTTGAAATCAGAAACAGAGGGGTTTATCATAGCAGCCCAAGATCAATGCCTACCTACAAAGAACTACCAGGCCAACATATTAAAGAACGGCAGCTCCCCATTATGTCGTATATGCCAACAACAAAATGAGACCATCGATCATGTTGTCTCCATGTGCAGTCTGCTTGCGCCTACAGAGTATCTCAACAGGCATGATAGAGCTGCACAATATATTCACTGGGTAATATGCAAAAACCTGGACTTGCCCCATGATAAAAACTGGTGGGAACACAAACCACCCCCAGTACTTGAAAATGATCACATTGCACTCCTCTGGAACTTCACCATTCAAACTGACAGAAAGATAGACGCAAATAGGCCAGACATCATATTGAAA
>NC_069002.1:25561940-25562769 GCF_001194135.2 Octopus bimaculoides
AATAATAATAATAATAATAATAATAATAATAATAATAATAATAATAATAATAATAGTAATAATAATAATAATAAACGCTCGGATGCAGTACCAGGCAGTGGCTCTCATGACCTCTGATCTTAATTGATTGGAAGTGTTATCATGTACATTGTTTTGTCTTGGTATAAAAGAGGGTTTACAGCAAATATTCTGCTTAATACCACAGATTTGCTTGTTAGGTGTTTGACCTTAACTAGTTGAGCATGTCCCCTGGTGGCTGACGATATGTGCATCTCTGATCATGAGCAGAATTATTGGGTGAGCATCATAGCCATGGGTTAAATGGAATTCTTTGGGGTTTGAATAATTCACCTTTGGAAACATGGATGTTTTGCTCAACATCCTTAAACAAACTTTATTCAGGGACCTTTTGAGCGGGATGGGCTACTCGACCTGAAGAAAATTATAACTGGGCCCCACCTGCAAGGTCATATGCTGCTTACATTGATATGAGATCACCATGTCGCGCACATATGGTTGTGATGCATGTGCCTGGTGTACCCTTATCAGACAAATAGTCATGATGGGTATAATGGGCTTCGTATAATTGTACCCCAGTGTCACTTTGATGGCATGCATTACTCTCTCACTCAATAATAATAATAATAATAATCTTTTCTACTCTAGGCACAAGGCCCGAAATTTTTGGAGAGGTCCAGTCGATTAGATCGATCCCAGTATGCAACTGGTACTTACTTTATCGACCTCGAAAGGATGAAAGGCAAAGTCAACCTCGGCGGAATTTGAACTCAGAACGTAAAGACGACGAAATACCGCTAAGCATTTCGCC
>NC_069002.1:25562779-25565209 GCF_001194135.2 Octopus bimaculoides
AAAGACGACGAAATACCGCTAAGCATTTCGCCCGGCGTGCTAACGTTTCGTATTTCTTTATTACCCACAAGGGGCTAAACACAGAGGAGACAAACAAGGACAGCAACGATGGAAATGGCTGTAACATGATAGATATGTCGGGTTGTTCTGCTTAAAGAACGTTCCAGAGAGTGACGAATAAGGTCGAGCCAATATTGAAATATAAAGATTTTGAAGCTGCAATAAAGGACGGTATGAAAGTAGACAATAAGGGTAATAGTTGGAGCAGATCGTATGATAAAGGAGCGAAAATCTAAAGAGTATATCAGAGCTGGACATTGACAGAATGTCCCATAAATAAACCAGCTTGCCATAATTCATACAGTAAATTCTTTTTTATCTTTTACTTGTTTATGTCATTGGAATGCGGCCATGTTGGGGGCACCGCATCGAAAGAATTTAACCGATTGAATCAACCCCAATTATTATTTTTTTAAAGCTTGGCACTTATTCAATCAGGGACGTAAACAAAGCAACACCGGTTGCTAAGATGGGGAGAAACATACACACACCGTATATACAACGAGCTTCTTTCAGTTTCCGTCTACCAAATCCACTCACAAGGCTTTGGTCGGCCGCACATGCATAATGTGCTACGCGGTGGGACTGAACCTGGAACCATGTGGTTGGGAAGCAAGCTTCTTACCACACAGCCACGCTTAAACAACTCGCACTCCATACATTTAACACGCCATAAAATAACACAGCCCACACAACGTTGTACTCTATATTGTAGAGTACGCTTTTATTTTTCTGCTCGTGGATCTCTTTGATTCCTGTTTTAATCTCCTAGACATCCAGAGCCGTTTTTGAAGTTTAAAAAAAAATCCCATTATATTTTCACAATTAAATATTACTAAGAATTGTATTAAAAAATTCGTTGAAGTAGTTTGTGTATTGTTGAACTTTTTATTGCACATGAACTTTAACAACAAAAGTTTATGTGAAACGACAAGGGCCAAATGAACCCCGGCTGAGAGTCACTGCACTTACGCAACACCAAAAATGAATAGATCAGTTGTTTGGATCTTATTATATCCTGGCGCCTTCCAGTTTTTTGTTTTCTTTTGGCAGAGTCTGGGATGGCTCTCGTGTTGTAAATTCACCGTGTCCCACCATTGTTCTAATGCTGAGTTTATTGTTTTGTACAACTTCGTCTACGGTGACTCCATCTCTTCTCCATCCCCATACTCCTCCCTCATAATTCTTCTACTTTGTCTCGTGGTTACTACTTGCATTGATTTCGATTCTATTTTTATTTAGTTCTTGATAAAAATCGTTTTGGACTGGAGCCGAACTGCTTGACTTTATTCAAAGAATCATTATAACTTTTCATACCGACCGATACTTTGGGATTTAGCGAGGATCTCCTGTTTCAGCTTTTCTTTGATTTCGGATAATTCTCTCTCTAATTTATATTTTCGTAATTATATTTTTATATTATATTTCTGTCTCTCTATGTTTCACTTGTGTCATTTCCTTATTGATTTTTATCAAGGCATGAGAATTTTCTTACATTTCTTCAGTATATCTATTTTCCATATTATTTTGAATATTTTTATTTGACTATATATGAGGAAGTTTCCACTTTGTAACAACGCTGGTAGCTGCATACATTATTTCGTTTCCTTTTGTATCTCGAGACCTACTGCTTACAATGTTGTAAGATCAGGTTTTCGATTTCCGGGCTGGGCGAGGCGTGTTCTTGAACAAAACACTTCATTTCTCCGTTACCTCAGTTCACTCAACTGCAAATGAGTTCAAGCAGTAGCTGGAAATTTAACCCTGCGACGGACCAGCGTCCTGTCCAAGGCGAAGTGTCATTATCTTAGTCATCTATGCGCCTTAAAAACCGCGTTAAGTTCTGGTTTAATAACCTCCAAGGAACACGACAGATCTAAGCTAAGCTAATAATAAAAACATTCGTATCCATTTTCTTGAAACCTTGAAATAATCATTATCGTTGTTTTATACCCGTGAGAAACTTTGGTTGGACAGTTGAAAGATCTTTTATTACTTTTGAAAGCTTTCGAATTTTGATTTGGAATTTCCTGTTTCAAATATTCTTTATAGGTTCAAATATGGCTGTGTGGTTAAGAAACTCGCTTTACAGCCGTGTGGTTTCGAGTTCGGTCCCACTGCGCAGAATATTGAACGAAAGTGTCTTCTACTATTGCGCTGGACCGTACACTTTGCCCCGTGAGTGAATTTGGTGGAGGGAATCCGTTTGAAACCCGTTACGATTTATGACATTTTTACTATGGGAAATTATCGCTCTGCTTTACGAGTTTTCGCTTTACAAGTGACCTCCGGGAACAAATTAACTCGTATATCGTCGAGGCATTATAGATATATGTATGTGAATATGTATATGTATATATATATATATAT
>NC_069002.1:25565375-25569024 GCF_001194135.2 Octopus bimaculoides
TATATACATATATATATATATATATATATAAAACAGTAATGCCTCTATATACGAGTTAATTTGTTCCTGGAGGCCACTCTTAAAGCGAAAACTCGTAAAGCAGAGCGATAATTTCCCATAGTAGCAATGTCATAAATCGTACTTCGTTCCCAGATAAATATTTTACCTAGAAAATTCATAACACTCGTTAATAAATGGTAAAGTAAAAAGAATGTGAAGATCATTTGTAATTAAAAAAATTATTATTATAATCGTTTTCTGAATCACTTCCACTCACACTAGACTTGCACACCCCATCATCAGACTTGCCACACGTATTTTGATGAACGTACCAGATTTAGCAAAATCAAAGTACCATATTTTGCTCAAAAAGTACCAAAATTTTAATTTGTAATATTTCGCCTATAAATCAACTGAATTGCATAATATATATTATTTATAACATACAGAGCTTTATTTTAAAGTGACCTACACTATCTAATGTACTTACTTTATAATAAGAAAGTTGTATCGTCAATAGGGTGAGGTTCCTCTCTGTACCAATGTCCTTGTCTTTCTTTTAATTTAGCAAAAAGCTCCGCATCAGGTGTATAAGGTGAGCAGTTTACACCATGAAGAAGACTTTTTGAATGTAGCAGAGCATTGATTGTTTGGGCTTGCAGTTTAGACCTATTCTTGACTTTAATGTTATTTTGGACTGAAAATATTCTCTCGGCTGCAACTGAAGGATGTAATAATGATAAGAGCTGAAATATACACCATGATAGGACCGGATAAGGAGCTTCATCTCCACATTTTTCCTTAGAAATTTTATATCAATAATCTTCTGGTTTGGTAGCTTCAGTTATGTCATAGTTTTCTTGAAGTTTAAGTTTTCTCCATTCTTTATTAAGAGCTTCAACCTGATTCTCCTGAATCATATTTTGTAATTTGCATGCCAGAGGAACAATTGAACTTGGACCATTGGGTCTAGTGCTTCTAGAAGCTTCGGATTACGGAAGAGATCATGTGCAAAGAAGCGCTGAAAAAGTTCCTTCCCAAGATACACATAAAAATTTAATGTTTCCATATGAAATTTTTCGATTCAGTTGAATTAATAGATGAAGCTTTCTTTATGTAGATGCTTTCAACTTTTGCTCCTCTGTAAATTTCAGTTATCGGAAGATACACTGATGGATCATTGATGTTAATTTCAAGTAGCTCTTTATTTTTCGCAATTTCTTTTTTAATAAAATTGCCAAGTATTCCCTTAACAGTGCATGCAATAGATTTGTGCAGTTTGTGCATTCTATAGCTTACTGATTGGAAATATAAGTTTAACTTAATAATATCTGGCAAAATATATGCTAAAAATACATAATAGATCTCTGTGGTTGGATTTGTTAATGGATTCAGCACATTTGAAGCTGCACTGTTGTTATCTTCAATAGCAGCAGTAGTAAAGAATAACACCAGAGCAGGCCACAGTTCTAGTATTCTTTTGACAACTTGTTTTAAAGATAACCATCTTGTACAACTTACATGTAATAATTGATGAGGATTTGTTTGAGTAAATGCCTGAAATTCTTCATATTCCTGCAGTCTCTTTGGGCTATTTGAGAGGAATGAATATATGCTTCTAGCAAGTTCTAAATATGAAGGTAATTCTGGACATGCCTTTGATGCACAGATATGCATAGAGTGACAGACAAAACCCTGAATAAAGGGAGAGGGAACTTTATTCTTCAGTAATGCCCGCACACCTCCCTTCTGTCCCATCATTACACTAGCATTGTCACTGGCAAATCCTATTTTCAAAAGGAATATCAATGTAAGGTGAAGAATCTTTCAATAGAGGAAGAAATTCCATTAGCAGAGCAACCCTTGGCTTCCAAAACAATTAAATAACTATCAATAATAAGCTGGGGGGTTTTTTGTACTTACATCAGTAATTTCATCAAAAATTAATGAAAACTTGCATTCTTTGAACAGTTTAATGAGGTTTTCAAAGTAATAAGGGCCTAAAGCATTTTTTATATATTTGAGTAGTTTTGATTCTTGCACTTTTAATATGTTTAGCTATTTTGGAATCAGGACATGCATTCTGAATTAGTCCAGGTAAATGATCCATAAGTTATGTTCTACAATGAAAGAACAAAGCTTAAGCTCCGCTGCTGCTACGTTTCTAATATGAACAGAAGTTGTCGGCTGCAAAAAGTCAGTCAATTTTCCACTTTTATTTTCTGAATTAACATTTTAAATATGTTTATCCGTTTTTCCGTGCCTCTCCAGATGAGTTACACCGAATTTCACGACCATATTTACTGTATGATCTTTCGATATTTGTTTTACTTGGTTCTGACCATGATGAAAATCGAGAATCCAATAAAAGTTTGTTCGATAATTTACGATTATATTGTTTAATTCTTTTCTTTGGAGGAGTTAAACCTGTAGCAGAAGGGATTTATATTGTCATTATGTGCGAGATGTTTTCGTTGTGGGTTGTTCAGGCTTAAATACTTGGATATCGGTTCCACAAGCCTTTTCGTTCCAGCAGGTCACATGACCTTGTGATTAGCCGAACTTGTTGTTCATATTGGTCGGTTTCCAGCCGTCCAATCGTGTTGGCGCAACAGTTGGCGTTTTTCTTTATGCGGGAAATTAATCACCAACTTTGGGAAGCCTCCTGATCTTTATAAAAACGACAGTTCTCGACTTCTCTAGGCCTTTGGCACACGCCTTTGACCACACGTAACTCGTCTCTGACAACGATGTATCTGACACCAACCGGTCTACGCTTTCACCTCTACCAGACGCCTGCCTACAGTGTTGCTGTTAAACACCACACGACCAACAGAGCAACGGTTGCCTCTACACACCATCAAACAGTACGTCAACTTTGTCTACAAATCAACAGTCCAGCCTAATCACGAAGTCTCTCACACATATTTGTTGTAACCTGTTATATTAATTTATTTCATGTGTGGCGATCATTGTATTTTACAACGGAGAATAAATCGTCGCTTACCACTTCATTTTCATTTCACATCGTATATCATTTTCATATTTCCTTATTTACTCATCTTTGTTATAGACCCAAGTCAATTTCATCACTGCTTTTATCTTTCGTATTCTTGTTCATCACGAGGGTTATAAATCACTCGTAATTGATAAAAGATTAACGAGATAGTAAGGAAGCACTTGTCACTTATGTATAAAACATGCCATTGACTGGCATCAGAGGCGGCAAACCGATGATGTTGGATGGTACGTACGATACACATATTGAACACGTTCTATATCAAGTAGCTACCAATTAGCTATAAACTGCCTCGTTATAAAATGTCGCAAAATATACTTTGATATAAAATAGTCCAATAGTAATGTAATGTATTTATTGTTACATTGTTCACTTACATACGCTGCAAACTTATTTTTACATAAAGCGAAAAAATTTGGAAAAATACCAAATTATTGTAGCGTACTACCAAAAGTACTACCGCATACCAAAAGTACCAAATTTGGTACAATAGTACCAGGTTCGGCAAGCTTGACCATCATCTGGAGACGCAATCGCCGATTCACAAGCACTCGTGGTCGGGCTTGCAGATTTCTTTTTAAAAAACAAATCAAGAGTTGTTTGCTGAGAAGAAGCTTTCTTACGCTCTCT
>NC_069002.1:25569464-25570079 GCF_001194135.2 Octopus bimaculoides
AATATATATGTGTGTGTGTGTGTGTGTGTGTGTGTGTGTGTATGTATGTATGTATATATATACCAAACATAAATTGAAAACAGAACACAAAAGATATCACGTTACACGTGTTTCAAGCTTTATAAACTATCTGTTATTACATCACCATAGGTATATATTGATATAAAAGATGGTTTAAAGCTCTCTTCAGCTGCAAACATTGTTAGTCCAAAGATTACATCACAAAAGAAAAAGTACACGTAGTATTACCGATTATAATAGGTTTATCACATCCCTTTGTAAAGGTATATTTGTATAAAGATTCGTTGGATTTCAAAAATCTGCCCATACTGTACCACTATTCAGCATAGAGTAAATGCTAAATAGATTGGATTGAGTTTATATTTAACTAGCGTGTATAAGATAGAAAGAAAAGATAAAAGGTAAAAATAAAGTAAAAAATAAGATAACAGTAATAGAAGTAAAAACAAGAGAAATAAAAGTAAAAATAAGTAAAAACACATGTACCGCGATATCCTTTGTGTTCTGTTTTCAATTTATGTTTGATATATTCTCTCACCTCTGCCACTCTCCGGCATATACAGGTGCTTACACTTATCAAGTATTCCCTCTAAA
>NC_069002.1:25570925-25571479 GCF_001194135.2 Octopus bimaculoides
GTGGCTAGTGTTATTGATTCTGAATCAAAATTTGAATTAACTTACTATTAAGGAAAGACAGTTTTTTTTTTCTGGAGACGAGAAGACATCCGCAAAGGTTTCTTTCTACCCCAATAAGCATCATTAGCACAGCATTGTCCAAATATACAAATCACCGTTTATTTACTTAGTTTTGCGCGTGAAGGATCTGCCTTCATGGATTACGTTCTCAATGTTTTATTGTTATTGTTGTTTGTTTTGTCTGTTCGTTATTTGCCATCTATGTATCATACTCAACGCATATACACCGTTGAGGGGCATAATGCTGTGGATTTTTGTTTGAGAGAACACTGTTTTCAAAGATGTGCTGCGTTAAAAACAATACATATCGGACAAAAATCGCCCCGTCAGTGATTTATAAGAAAGCCAGGTTCATTTCGTCCTCCTTGGGCCTTGGCAATGGCGTGTACTCGCTACTCACAAGTCGATATGAAATATATCCCCTCTAACACAGACACACACACAGACACACACACACACACACACACACACACACACACACACACACACACACA
>NC_069002.1:25572351-25578629 GCF_001194135.2 Octopus bimaculoides
ATATATATATATATATATATATATATATATATATGCATATATATATTATATATATATAAATGCTTATACATATATATATATATGCATATATATATTATATATATATAAATGCTTATACATATATATATATATTATATATATTTTTTATATACATATACATATATATGTACTTATATAAACACACATACGTAGATATATATATTATATATATATATGTATATATATGTATGTATGTATATATATAATATATAATATATATATATAATATGAACGTGTATGCATATATATATATATATATATATATATATATATATATATATATATATATACATTGCACATAAGTACATAACTATATACGTACGTACATACATACATACATGCATATATGTAAATTGTATACATACACGCATACACACACACATTCACACATATATAAAAGCGTGTGTGTGTGTGTGTGTGTGTGTGTGTGTGTCTTGTAAAACTGTCTGCCGCAGCAACAGTAACATGCGGCTTTTAAACAATTAGTTTCGAATTTATAGCGATAAATAATTGAATGGAAATCTATTTGGGATTTTTCTAATAGCATTTTCGGTTTTACTTAAATGGCACCACAGGGAATTAATTTCATTAAAATTGTCCATTTCTCACCAAGTTCGTTGGTTGCAGCAAACGACATGGGCGCAATGCGAGATTTAAGATTAAAAACGAAACTATTTCTCTCTAAACAACCAATGAAATAACCAGGAAAATAAAGGATACGTATCGAACACGTAATTGAATAAATGCAATACTTTAGTACTTCACCTGAAATATAGTTATATCGAATCCATTTTATAAAAGCGGTAAATAAATTGGATCCATAATGTATGGACGTCACTAGCGAGCGAGTTTGGTTTGGTTATTTTGTGCGAAGTCTTACGCTAATTGTTCTTGGAGTGTGTGCAGTCAAGAGCGGACATAGAGATCTTGTCGAATCTCACCCGTTGACTTAGCGGAACATAAAGAATGTGACAATCGGCGGTAGAAGGGAGGGGGAAAGAGAGAGAGAGAGAGAGAGAGAGAGAGAGGAAAGAGAGAGAGACAGACAGACAGACAGACAGACAGACAGAGAGACAGAGAGACAGAGAGACAGACACAGAGAGACAGCTGCAACAGCACTTCGGCTGTTACTCATTATAGTTGAGTATACTGGAACAACGTGAAATGAATTGCCTTACTCAAGGACTCAACACAGCACCTAGTCCAGAAATTGACCCCATGACACTATGGTTGTGAGTCGATCATCGTAACCACTAGGTCATGGGCAACCTTCTTCAGGAATCGGACTGCATGAGATATGACTCACCATCAGGCGAGTCGCACAACTAAAAATAGGAAGTCCAGCGGGCGGTAATTTTTCCAAGACTGCTGTAGTCCAAAGTTTAAGCAAACCCTTTTTTTAGGGGCAGATCGGGTGGAAAATGTTGCAACGTTCCACGTATTAACGAAACTGTGATCACCCAAAGCTACAAAAACAGGGAATTCAACTGGAAATTAAAGGTCTGCCGAACATAAAATGACCGTACAGTGTTGTTAAGAGTCAAATATTATAATCGCAAAGGCTATTTTGAGAGAAAAATCAACCAGCCACCGATTTTTTACTTCAAGAATAAATACTACAGCAAAAACAAAATATTGCTATTTAAGGGCAAACAAATATAAAATTTTCTGCACGTCAGACTTCAGAAAGCGTTCAAATTTAAAAGAAAAAAATATTTCCGTTTCAGCTAAAAACGCTGGTTTCAATGATTTAGAAAAACAAGAAAGAAATTTCCAGAATGGAAAAGAAAAAAATCATTGTTTCTATTTTTTTTAAAATTATACTCTCGCAAAAGACGTTTAATTATATTTTTGTTTGTTTTGTTTTGGATTTCTCCCTTGTTTAGAATAGAGGGCAGCTAATATCTTCCGGTGTGTTTGTTTAAGATAACGGATGTCTTCTTTCTTGTCTTCAACTTGCTGGCTTCCTTCCCTTTGTTTCAGCTCAGTTTTGCCATTTTTTTAAAACGCGACCGTTGCAAAATGTTAATACTACATAATGCTACATCCATTGCCACAACTATTACCACCATGCCACCACCATCACCACCACCACCACCACCGCCACCACCACCACCACCACCATCACCCTCACCACCATAATCCCCCACCACAGCCAACACCACCGCCGCCGCTGCCACCACCAATTGCACCACCATTATCACAATCACCACAACTACCACAACTACAACCGTCACCATCGTCACCACCACTGTAATTGCCGCCACCAACACTTCCCCACCACCATAATCATCAACACCAACCACCTCCGTATCACCCCCATCATCACCAACATCACCATCACCATCACCAATACACAACCACCACCAACCATCATTACTAACACATCTACCACTACAACGACTACTACCACTGTAACCACAATCACCATCCTTCGCACAGAATCAGCATAGGCCATGGATTACCTAGGGTTAAATAACAACAACAACAACAAGGAGTGACACATAAAAGGGTCATAGATGTATTGTTAGGGAAACATGCGCACACCTGTCTGTCTGTGTATGTATATATGTATGTAATAATATAAATAATATACATATATAGGCGCAGGAGTGGCTGTGTGGTAAGTAGCTTGCTTACCAACCACATGGTTCCGGGTTCATTCCCACTGCGTGGCACCTTGGGCAAGTGTCTTCTACTATAGCCTCGGGCCGACCAAAGCCTTGTGAGTGGATTTGGTAGACGGAAACTGAAAGAAGCCCGTCGTATATACGTATATATATATATATATATATGTGTGTGTGTGTATGTTTGTGTCTGTGTTTGTCCCCCAACATCACTTGACAATCGATGCTGGTGTGTTTACGTCCGCGTAACTTAGCGGTTCGGCAAAAGAGATCGATAGAATAAGTACTAGGCTTCCAAAGAATAGATCCTGGGGTCGATTTGCTCGACTAAAAGGCGGTGCTCCAGCATGGCCGCAGTCAAATGACTGAAACAAGTAAAAGAGTAAAAGAGTAATATATGCATATATACATACATATGTATACATATATATACATATATGCATATATGTATATACGTACATATATATATATATATATATATATACATATATATGCATACATATATTTATACATGTATGCATATATGGGTACAAGACGTCGCAAAGCGTAAACAACATGAAATACGAAAACAAGGTTGGGTACACAAACAACGAGATAAACAAATGGAAAACAAGACAAGTAACATAAAGAACGACCCTTCATCAGTTGTCGTCTGTTCCATCTCCTCCTCATTTCGAGCATTGAACGACAATATGAGACTTCGAAAGGCAGTTGTTCCTGAGAACCAAAATAGAATTTGGGATTTGCGGAGGGTCAAAGTTGGTAACAAAAACAGGACTGTGGAGAGATACAAGGAGACCGAAGGAAAACAAACATGGAGGGTCGTTTGACCAGACGAGCTACAGTAGCGAACGGAGGAGAAATATTGTCTTTGACAAGAGAGAAGATAGAAGAGGAGAGAGATAAGAATACGTTGTAGTCTGCACGACAGCACTGAAGGAAATGAAAGATGATCACGTGCGGAAAAGAAAGATGGACGATGGTCACGTCAGGTCACTTGTGAGGTCTCTCACGAATGCTACGGGTAACATGGAATCTAGTACAACCTGTTGAATGGTCGGGTCGTCAGCAACTAAAGTGGTGCCTTCACTAGTCTTACCTAGTGTCGAGGGTTGCAGGACTAAAAGATAAGTCTTGTCAAAAGGACGGATGGCTAGGTTGAATGACTCTCTGGCAATAGCACGGGCCCTCAGAAATTCCAGGTTGGCGTCCGATGTGCTGGAAGACCACTGGGAGCGAGGTACCTGATAGCTTTTGCTAAAGTATGTCCTTAGGAGAAGGTCACTCTGATTTAAAACAGGAAATGCAAGGAATGTCATTGGGTATTTTTGGAGTCCCTTTTGCTTGAGCTTGTGATGATGGTGCTCCCAGATTCTTGAATTTGAGACCCATATTGGCACTGGACATCTTTCCCTTGCTTGTCTCTGGATCATGTCAACAAGGTGGAGGGGTCTATGAGGTATCGTTCAAGCATTTTGGACCTAAAAAGTTTGCACAGGCATTGCTTTGACAGCGATGGTCATACTCGTGTACGAGTTGACAGGCATCAAATAAATATGTATTTACATAAGCGGCCAATGGCATAATTTTGAACAACAACACGAAAAAAAAAGAAAAAGGCAATCTGAATAATTTTCGCTTCGAGAGAAGATAAACAAGTACCAAGTGGCGAGTGTTATTGATTCTGAATCAAAATTTGAATTAACTTACTATTAAGGAAAGACAGTCTTTTTTTTTCTGGAGACGAGAAGACATCCGCAAAGGTTTCTTTCTACCCCAATAAGCATCATTAGCACAGCATTGTCCTATATTGATTGGAGCCAGACATAAATAGAAAACATATTCGAAAAGAGTAGAGGATATTTATATCTAGAATAATTGGCACGAAAAACGGTATATTAAATAATAGTGGTTTCAAATTTTGGCACAAGGCCAGTAATTTCGAGGAAGGGGTAAATGGATTATATCGACCCCAGTGCGTAACTGGTACTTATTTTATCGACCCCGAAGGGATGAAAGGCAAAGTTGACCTCGGCGGAATTTGAACTCAGAACGTAAAGTCGGACGAAATGTCGATAAGCATTTGGTCTGGCGGGGTAATGATTCTTCCAGCCTGTCGCCTTTAAATAATAATAAATAATATTAAAAATGAATTCTTGAGAGAGAGAGATAGAGAGAGAGAGAGAGAGAGAGAGAGAGAGAGAGAGAGAGAGAGAGAGAGAGAGAAAGAAAGAGGAGGAAAGAGGCAGATGGATAGACATATGCATATATTATAATTTTTCAAAACAGGTTTCTCAATCCCGTCTCAAAATGTTGAAACAACCCAAATATCTGTCGCCAGACATGAATCGAAATCCTAACGCCTGACTAAATTAATGGCCTAAAACAACTTTATATCTCAATATCTGAAAGTGCTCTATATAATAAATATTCATTATATTGAGTACTTAGCAGTGTCACATGCATTCGGCTCAATTCTATATACGCATGTATGTATGTGTGTATGTATTTGTGTGTGTGTGTGTGTGTGTGTATGCATTACTTTGACCCTTTGTCTGAGGTGATGAGCATGGTTGACGTTAATACGTTGTAAAATTACAAATTCATTTACGATAACAATCATTTTAACATCATTATTCAAGAAACGTATATTCCATGTATAGTATCGAAACAAGCGTAACTATAGAATTAAATGTAATACCATAAACTCCAGTCTTCGACTTCATACACACACACACACACACACACACACACACACACACACACACACACACACACACATATATATGTGTGTATATATATATATCTTCATATATGTGTGTGTGTGTGTGTGTTTGTGTGTAAGTATATTTACACAGAGATACAGACAGTCACGGAGGTGGGGTACTAGAGACAATTTCAGCGTAATATATACCCGAGTTCTCTCTCTTTCCCATACGGACCATATTGGCTTTACCTATCCCGCTGGCTCTTTATCGTATTTCCTTCTGCTTTAATTATCCCAAATAGTCTCTACACAGAGATCAACAAAGTGACACAGAATTACATAATCACTCTGTAACGTCTTCCTCTCTCTCTCTTTCTCTATCTATCTATCTATCTATCTATCTATCTATCTATCTATCTATCTATCTATCTATCTGTCTATTTGTCTGTCTGTCTGTCTATCTGTCTGTCTGTCTATCAATTTACTTGTCCATAAATATTATTCGTATTTATATGTATACGTGTATGTATGTGTGCATATATATATATATACATATGATCTATCTATCTATCTATCTATCTATCTATCTATCTATCATCATGGACGGACGGTAGACACATCGGCTCCCATGTAAGTTGCATTTTTCACCTCTTAAAAGACCTATTTTGTTTTAAAATTTTGTATAAGTTGTGTATAACACAAAATACTTCGTGAACATATATTTTTCAAATCGGAAATAGCTCTATTTAGAGCCTTATTTCCAAAAATTCAAACATATCTTCCTCGTTCCTAGCCATATTCTTTAAAACGAATATGGCTAAGGTTTTCAACGAGGCCGACTTCCCGCTCCTAATGCCAGAGGCGAAAACACTTAATGCCGTTCCGCATGAACGCAGACAAGTGAT
>NC_069002.1:25584465-25585248 GCF_001194135.2 Octopus bimaculoides
AAAGAAAAGCTCTACATTGTATTTGTCCCATCTTCGTTGAGCCCTGTGTGGCTAATAAAAGAAATGTATCTATCTATCTATCTATCTATCTATCTATCTATCTGTCTGTCTGTCTGCCTGCCTGTCTGCCTGCCTGCTTGTCTGTCTGTCTGCCTGCCTGCCTGCCTACCTGCCTGTCTGTCTGTCTGTCTGTCTGTCTGTCTGTCCATAAATATAAAAATATATATCTACATGTATGTGTATATGTATATCTGTCTGTCTGTCTATATATCTATCAATTTACTTGTTCATAAATATTATCCATATCTATATGTATGCGTGTATGTATGTAGGTATGCATCTATCTATCTATCTATCTATCTATCTATCTATCTATCTATCTATCTATCTATCTATCTATCTATCTATTTATCGATCGATCGATCGGCCTCTATGACAAACCTCTCTCATGAACATATCTACAAGCGCACCAATCGTTTACAACTAATACTTCAGTATCTGAAAACACTTATACATATATCTATGCACGCCACCACAACATCCTTGTCGCCTTGACGATAAAATCCTAAGAACCCAGCTTTAATATTGCAATAAAATTTGACCAGTTTCCATGGAAATTTTGACAGAATAGCTTTAAGGTGAAGAAATTTATATTTCTTATTTGGATTTCGAAAGCTATTAAAGAAAGATTTATTTCAACCGGCAATGGAACTATTAAACAAAAGCTATATAATATTTTTGTTATATATTATACAACTTCTACTTTATATATGTATATATATA
>NC_069002.1:25586281-25591113 GCF_001194135.2 Octopus bimaculoides
CACACACACACACACACACACACACACACACACACACTCATATATGTTTGTCTCCGTCTCTCTTCCTCTGTACGTATGAATAAAATAGGATATAATATGTGTGCGTGCGTGTGTGTTTACGTTTAGTTATAACAATTTTACGTTAATCTGAGGTATTACACAAATATTTCTGTAGAGTACAGGCGTACTCTTAAACAAGAATATTGTTGATAGTGACTTCGGAGTTTCGGTGACAATCAGACGATGGCTTAACTGGCGAAAACGTCGAAGCCACTGTCAACAATATTCTTGGCTAAGAATAAATCACACACACACGCACACATCTTATTATTTCTTTAAGTTTTTTAACTGCGGTCATGCTAGGGCACCGCCCTGTAAGGCTTAGTCGAATAAATTGACTCTAGTGCTTATTTTTAAATCAGTGGCGTTTGATTCTGTCTCTGATGCGAATGAGTGACCACTGACCAGCTCAATTTTCGCAATGTTTGATTGTTGCCAAGGACATGTGTAGTCGTGCATTTTCTTGGTTAATTTGGATCATTCTGAAATTCTTGTTTGCTCTTTTCCTCCTAAAAAAGATTCTCTAAGTGCTTTGGATATTTCGTTATATCACTCACTGTTCACGGTACAGCTACGTGTTAGAGATTCAAGAACAATGATTCCCTTTGCACCTCACAAAATAATCATCATCGCTGACTCTTGAAATTCCTAGGCTTTGGCAAAGAGGTGTGACGCCATTCTATAGAAAGATCCCTTGTTTCCTGATAGCAATGATACACCCAGGTTTCATCCCCTGTCTCTAGATCGGCAAAAAACCCTTATCTTCATCGGCTTCGAACGCTTCCAACAGAACAGAGCAAACCTCTATCCTTCTCTCCTTCAAATCGGGTGTCACCTGCCGAGATATCTACTTTGCATTCACTTTCCGATGCCCAAAGTCTTGCCCTGTCTTCTGTATTGCCTTGTGGCCAAAATCCAGTTGTACAACAAGCTGGTAGATTCTGACTCTTCAATCCACACGAATCAAATATATCCATTCGCTGGCGATTCGTGTCCTTTGCCGGAGCTGATTGCCTCCCATTGCATGGATTGTCTTCAAAGCTGGTTTCAATTTCTTTGAACTTCTTTATCTATCTGTATACATTGCTCTTATCAATGGTGTCATCTCAGCAATCCTCCTTTAGTATTCTGTGAATGTTGGGCAACTTGTACCTCTTCTTCGTCAAACGCTCAATGACGGCCCATGGTTTCTGTTTGAAACTCATAATTTGCTCGCAATGAAGAAGAAGAAGAACAGGAGAAAGAGTTGCTATAAAGGAGGAGCATGTGCAGTTTGAACCACCGCGTGTAATTTGAACGACTGATGCCAGTTAATAAAAAGGATACGTCCATTTTTGTATTACTTTTGGTACAACCCTTATGTATGTACGTATGTATGTATGAATGTATGTATGTATGTATGTATGTATTATGAATGTATGTATGTATTTATGAATGTATGCATGCATGTTCGTATGCATACACGCGAGTGCACACACACACGCACACACACACACGCACACACACACATATATATATGTACACATTTTTGCTATGTATGTATGCTTAAAGGTATGTATGCCTGTATGTATATATATATATATATATATATATATATATATATATATATATATACGTTTCTTTGTTTACTTGCTATTAACAATTTAAGGGATGTGGGAATATTTGTAAGACGTGAATACAAAAACTGATATTTCCCCGCTATTAATTTTTCATCAAAAGTTTTAGAATAAAAAAAAAGAAATTTAAAAGACAATAAATGAATAAAAAAAAAAAGATTTCAGCAAAATGCAACCAACCCTTGTTATCTGTCATTTTTAATAACGTAACAGCTTTGGCTTTCAACCGAGCGTTGCTTGCTTCAATCATTTAGTGAAATGGTTTTCCTCTTCACACAGCCATCTATTGCCATTCATCTCTCCTCGAAATTCTATTCTTACAGACATCTTAGTGAACCCTAATCATCAATTCACAACATATCTCATTTACTTAATTCAATTAACTTCAATTAGGCATTCACAAGCTCCATCCTTCAGGCTGTTCTGCCTTTCAATTTGTAATGTTTCCTTCAAGCTGTTCCACTCAATAATTTAGCGTGTTTTTCTCAGTCGGCCCAAATCACCAATTTACAATGTCCGCTCTAAAGATAACCTCCACTCCTATAATCTATCTAGTAACAACAATGATAATCAATTCAGTGTTCTCACCCTAACTAGGGTGATCTATTACAACAATAAATACCCGTTTTCCACCCGTTTCTTTCATCTTCTGCTCAATTAAATTCAATCATCAGCTTAAAACTTCAAAGTTACTTTATAACAAAGTAAGTTTTGTTCGTTTTATAACTTTTTCAGGCAAATAAAAGATTCTTGATTAGTTTTAGCAGTGTTATAGCCCCGAGCCCTACCCCGCTCTATTACTTTACCCCTATAGAAGCAATTCCTCGAACCAACAAAGGAGTTTCTATGTGCTCTTTGGAACTTGCAAGAAATAGCAGCCAAATCTCTCTCAAATCATATATGGGTACAGCGTCGATTTTCCGGTGTCTTTCGTTCCAAACCTTTCCGGATCACTGACTTTTCTGAACCAGCGGTGGGTTACCTTGGTCAACACTCTCCAAATAAAAGAAATATTAAATTTACTTCAATAATTGAATGAAATACAGGACTTGTACACTAGTTTAAATGATACCAGTTTATTAATACTGAGCAAAGCACTGTGAAACAAGACCACCTCGTAAACTAGACCGGCGGCTGCGAGAATTTGAAGCTCTTACGAATTACAAGGGATTCTGGATCATCAGTGTACGGAAAGAAAGTTATCCTACGGCGTCTTGCATCTCGGACAGCACTGAGATGGTCAAGGCTGGAATCGTATCGATTACAGGTGCGTCCGACCAGGGAAACAACAACAACGAAAAAAAAAAAAATGACCCTCACTAAACAACAACACCTCCAAACCTTTTCAATCGCGAGCCCTTTTGTCAAACTGGTCCCTTTTTTTTTCTAAATATTTAAGTAAAAAATAAACTACTAGGGAGTTCTTAACATTTGGTATCTTTTTTGGAGAAATATTCTTCTGATTGTGTTTGTAGTTAGTGTTGTGTTGTGACCCTTATGCATGTCTCCTGTGACTTAGTGCATAAAACGCATTTATTGGCAGATTCTTTGGAGCGTCGGACAGAATAGCTCTCTGTGTTTTGAGTTCAAATTCAGTCGAGTTCAAGGTCTTCCTTTTTATCCATTCGAGTGTCTTATAAAAAAGATAGCAATTTAGGTTGATGGATTGGCAGAACCGTTAGAGAATCGGATAAGATGAATGTCCTTTTGTAGTTTCGGCTCTCTGCGTTCAAATCCCGATTCATGTTAATGGGGAAATAAAAATGAAAAACGGTAAGGCTTCTGTCAGGAATTACAACCAAAAGGTCGATGTAGACATTGTTTTTTTTTCTTTTTTTTGGTTTCAGTGGAAGATCAGTTGTGATATCCTCATTCGTTTATCGCTTATCTTTTACGTGTTACAGTCATTGGACTGCAGCCATGCTGGGGCAACGCCTCGAAATGTTTTAGTCGAACAGATCGACCGCAGGACTTATTTTAAAGTCTGATATTTATTTTAAGGGTCTGTTTTGCTGAACAACTACTGAGTTACGGGGACCCAAACAAACCAACGCCGGTTGTAAAACAGTAGTGGGACGAACACGCACAAACACAAACACACACACGCTCTGTTTCACATACACACACGCATATGCTCATACTCACAGACAGACAAACAGACAGACAGACACACACACACACACACACACGTATACAACGGACTTCCACTTCGTTTCTGTCATCCCAATTCACTCACAAGATACTGGTCGGCACCGTGCTATAGTTGAAGTCACTTATTCAAGGCACCACGCAGTGGGATTGAACCCGAAGCCAGGAGACTGAAAAGTGAGCTTCTTAACCACACAACTACGCCTGCAAGATTCGGGAGAATTCTATATTTTATCCCAAAGTAAAGCGTTTTATCTTCATGACATTTCAAAACTCTATTGTGATCCTTGGTGTCGGTCACAGAACTCGAATCGTTCCTCTTCGTCACTGAAATAAAGACGGAACTAACAAGGGGAGATAATACATGGTCACTCGGCTTGTTAGATATAGTAACCAAATCTTCCTCGAATCACATCTAAAATCACATCTAGATAATATAGCCCTACATTAAAGAAAAGTAGGTCCTTCCTGAGCCGTAGGCTCATAACGTTGGTTTTTCCGGACTCTGTGGAATATATATGCCCCACCTTCTGGATGAGACGTCAGTCTATCGCAGGATTACTGATTTTTGTCAGCTGGAATGAGCTGGAACAATATGAAATGAAGTGTTTTGCTCAAGAACACAACGCATCGCCTGGTCTAGGAATCGAACCACAACCTTATAATCACGAGCACAACAGCTTTAACTATTAAACCACACGCCTCCACAAACCCCTCCATAAACACCTAGAATGAAAGTGGAATTAACAACAGCCCACAACAGCATCAGCAAATTATGCACATAAGATAACAAAATGAGGTGAGCGGAGTTAGGCAAACTATAGCGACCGATACGATCTGTTATTCAATACGATTGTAGTGGTCAACAAAGCGGATCTTGCATTGAGTAACAACTGTAGGGACAGAGGAAATGTGTCCATAAAGCTCTCTTTTGTTTTTTTTTGTGTTTCTAGTCTAGTTTAGTGGTGGTCTGCCCTTCGGCAGGTCCAGTGCATGTGAAACCCTCTT
>NC_069002.1:25592109-25592663 GCF_001194135.2 Octopus bimaculoides
AGATGATGATGATGATGATGATGATGATGATAGTGGTTGTGGTGATGACGATAATGGTGACGATGAAAGAGAAAGAAGAGGAAAAGAAGGAGGAGGAAGGAAAAGAGAATGAAATGATGGTGATGATGATAATGAAGGAGAAAGAGGATGAGGAGAAAGAAGAAGAAAAAGAAGAAAGAGGAGGAAAAAAGAAGGGAAAGGAACACCGACAAGAACAGCAAGGGCAAGAAGAAGAAGAAGAAGAAGAAGAAGAAGGAGGAGAAGAAGAAGAAGAAGAAGAAGAAGGAGAAGAAGAAGAAGAAGAAGAAGAAGAAGAAGAAGAAGAGAGACCATCACCACCAACAACAACAACAACAACGACAACTGAAGCTATTTCCCTTAATAGTTCTGGGAATATCCGTCACCCAAACTGATGCTTCAATCAATAATGACCGAAACTACTGCTCCTACTACTACTACTACTACTACTACTACTACTACTATCTCTACCACAACCACCACCGTCACAGTCGCCGCCGCCGCCACTACTACCACCACCATTACAACGCTAGAAC
>NC_069002.1:25593665-25595201 GCF_001194135.2 Octopus bimaculoides
ATATATATATATATATATATATATATATATATATATATAAGGATACACACACACACACACACACACACACACACATATATATGTCTGTACACATTTTTCGAATTGGCATTCTTAGTCACGCTCACATACGTGTAGTTTCATTTTTGCCTTTATTTTCTACATACAAACAGAAATGCATATATACACACGCAAAAACACACACACACACACACACACACACTCACACATATATATGTGCATATACAAATGCATAGATATATATGTATTTAAATATTATATATGTGTGTGTGTATATATATATATATATATATATAGATAGATATACATATATATATACATGTATATATATATATATATATATACACACGAACAAACACACACATTTGTACATTCACATACATACGTAGATACGTGTGTAGGTGTGTGTGTGCGTGTATATATATATATATATATATGCATAAGAAAATAGGATAAAATGAATGAAGAGAGAGAGAGAGGAAGAAAAAGACGGACAGAGAGAAAGGAGAAAAATATAGATAGATAGAAAGACAGCGAGAGAGAGAGAGAGAGAGAGAGAGAGAGAGAGAGAGAGAGAGAGAGAGAGAGAGAGAGAGGGAGAGAGAGAATAAGAGAGAAAGGGAAAGAAGGAGAGAAGAAACAGCTGTATTCTAAAGATCTTTTGTAGGTTTATTCTTTTGTGTAAAGAACGTTCCAGAAAGCTGAATACCATTAGTGGCGCAGAGAACATACACTTGTTCCATCCTATGTAATTTACTGCCAGAAATATTTAGCTTAATAAAAGTAGTTGTTTTTGGCTAAGCAGTAACGTTCGTGGTTGTCTGTACAATCGTCTGATTGTAACATGTCTTGATCAACGTCTGTATGTATTTCATTTCTTCCAAACGTACTAATTTGTGTGAGTGGCAGCCGACGGTTCGGGAAGTGTAATTCCGCCTTTAGATTACACCCTTTCATCATTAAGTATATATACATAAGATTATACACAGTTCCAACATGAAGTTGTAATTGTGCTGTTTTATGGTTTTGTTCCACACCTTGAACCAAGTTCAGCCACACTCTGTTCCGGTCAGGTTGGTTTGTATCCTGTTGCTCCAATAATAATAGCTATGATGCCGAACGTATATCGTGGGTACTGGATTTGTAAACGCCTTATTAATTGTTCATATATGTCCCTTTCTCTTGTAATTTTCTAACCACACTCGTGTCCACAGGGTAGCTGATTTCCACAACAGAACATATTTTCTGACCGGTTGTGTTGGAACTTGGTGGCTGTTTAAATTTGAAGTTCCGCCAATATTGTTTTGACCCATCGGCCTCAATATAGTCAACTTCATCTGTAGATATTTTCTTTTTTGTTATCCTGTTCCAGAGCGTTGTGACCACCATATTATGTCTCATGTATGTATGTATGTATGTATGTATGTATGTATGTATGTATGTTTGCAAGTATGTACGTATGTATGCACGTATGTATGTATGTATATGAATGTATGTATGAATATGAATGCATATATA
>NC_069002.1:25595811-25596380 GCF_001194135.2 Octopus bimaculoides
ATATATATATATATATATATATATATACATATATACACACACAGACGCATACATATACGGATATGTACGCACACACACATACATACACACATACAAATATATGTACATACATAAACACGCACGCGTATACACACAGATGCGTGTGTGTGTATACACACGCACATAATACTTAAGTAGATGCATACATTCATGTATACTAAACATGCGGACAGGTATGCATACGTATATATGGAAATGCAGCCTGTCACACGTATACATTATTATTATTATTATTATTATTATTATTATTATTATTATTATTGTTCAGTAGTTTTATTTTTATAACATGCTTTCACTTCACTACCGAGCGCAGCTCTGTGCGCCTTGGGTATGTGCTGTGGTTTGCTGTGGTGCTCTTATGGTTACTGTATTGAAAGTGTTTTGCGTAGGATGTGTGCTGTGCCCAGTAGTGCAATTTTCTGTGTTATTATTATTATTATTATTGTTCAGTAGTTTTATTTTTATAACGTGCTTTCACTTCACTACCGAGCGCAGCTCTGTGCGCCTTGGGTATGTGCTGTGGTTTGCTG
>NC_069002.1:25596527-25599195 GCF_001194135.2 Octopus bimaculoides
GAATGTGTGCAGTACCCAGTAGTGCAATTTTCTGTATGTTATATATATTTGTAAGTCCTGGTATTTTTGTTATGTAATGTTAGCTAGTTTGTTAGGGTTCATTGTTTTATCGAGGTCTATATTTACATTATTTTTCTTCCATGTCTTATATGTATGTGTTGTTGCGTTTTCGTTTTTTGGGTAGAGTACTGCTGTGAAATAGGCGTGTATTATTATTATTATTATTATTATTATTATTATTATTATTATTATTATTATTATTATTATTGTTATTATTTCTCCGTGTTGGATCTGGAAAATGTAAATTTGGTGCGGTGGCAATATCTTGGTGTTTTCTCAGTATGCTTGTTTAGCAAGTTTTCATTACTTAGCAGAATGTAGAAGGCTTCCTCAAGGCATAAGTTACATACGCTGGATCGTGTATTATATGGGTGCGCATTTTTTATTATTGACCATTCTATTTCTTTTTCTTTCCATATTAGGTCCGCTAGTGATGTTGCATGTCGCCGGCTTATCTTTCGTAATGAGGAGACATGGTTGCTATAACGGACCTTAAATTGGTTTTAGGAGGCTCCTATGTATGCGTATTATGTTGTGGTGTGGTGATTGTGCATTTGTATATGAAGTCTTTTTTCCATGCATTAGTTCCTGAGTGGACATGCAGATTTCTTGCAACAGCTGAAATTATTTGCTCTATTAATATTTTTGTAGTTATTTGGTGACATTTTGTATTTGTAATGTTCTAACTGATTAGCAGTGTCTGAAGTGTTCTTGATGTTATAGCCTGTTTTGTTAATTCGTTTTTGAGCTTTTGCTTGAATCTTATTATAACTGTCGGGGTCGTTATCCATGTTTTTGTGATCTCTATTGCGTTTATTTTTATTATTGTTCCTATACCGTGTGCTGTTTTGATCTGTTTGTTCCTGTGTTTTGGTCGTTGTTTGCATGTATATTTTTATTGTTGTATTTGTTATGTAGTTCTCCATGTTGTTGGATGTGACGTACGATACTTTCACTGTGTGCTCGTTGAAGATACGATGGTATTTATGTGTTTTAGGGAAGCACCTATCTAACGCTGCAACGAATTGTTTACCTATCTTTGATGATATTTGCAATCCGAAAATTGAGTTATACCATAGGACGTCGGAATTTTTGTATTTTTTGTTTGTTTACTTTTGTCTATTCTGTGCATTGACATTTTGTGCGTCGATTTTGCTCTTGTTATTCTTTTGGGTTTTGTTTATTTTTCCTATCTTTCCAGTGTGTCTTAGCTTTTTGCGTTTTTATTGTTATGTGTTTGTAGTTGTTTTTCATGTGTGTGCTTTCTACTTTAGGTGTATGAGTGTTAGTATTATTTAGGGCCTCGCCAGGTGTGAACTTGATTTTTTCCCTTATACTCAACCCTAGTTAGTGCTTCCTTGAAGTGAGGTGAATGTATGTTGAATATTGTTGCGGTGGTTGATGGACGTAATGTTCTGGTGTCTATGTTCCTAACTATTCTTTTGATTATGGATGATTGGACTTTACATTTATGTATCTATGACATTCATTCGGTTTGTGGTATGGTTCGTACATCCCTGTTTCTAAGTTAAAAGTAGCGTCTAGGAAATTTACCTTACTGTAATTACTGCTCAGTGTTATACATAGGCTGAAATTTTTAAATAATTTGTGTAGTTTTTTCTGTAGTTCTCTATTTATATTTTAGTATAATTACCTATTACGAAAAGGGCATCGTCTCTGTATAGACCCCCCGCTATTTGTGAGCATGAGGATTTGATGTGGAATAGGATGTAAATTTCTACGATGTCTGTAACCTGGGCTGAGTCGCTCGAACCCATTATACCGAAGGAATTCGTTCTACTGATCTCGTCATAGTTTGTTGTCATAATTAGTAACAGTTTCTCGTGCTGTTAATATTATGTCTATATTTGACTTAGATAAGTTAGATTTTTCATTGCAAATATAAGTGCTTTATTGAGTATTATATGGTTAATTGTGGAGTAGTATTTATCTATATTTAATTGTATAAATTTGGAGCTTTTGTTTTTTCTATTTTCTAAAACCATCCCATTACCTCCTGATTATCCAACCGTAAGGAAAGTCCAATCTTAAGAAAACATCATAGATAAAATAATGCCCGTACTCAAAATTAAAGATGGCAATCAAAATGTAGCTATTCTTTTGTAGCGTTTATGTTCTCACAGATAAAAACCACCGGAATAAGCAAAATGTTTACGAGTTAGCTTTAATAAGGGGGACGATATCTCCCTTCGGACTACTTACATAAGTATATAGTTCCTTTTTGTCCCTGGAACGCATTGTTACAAACTGATGTCTGTGATGTTTAATTATAGACTCCTCATATATTTTATGGTTTTTATTACACGTTTGCTTCCGAAACTTAACAAACTGCTTCATGAGGTTCTGTATGACTTCGAATTGTTAGAAAGCTTCCTTTTTTTTAGAAATCAGTTAATAGGCGCAGGCATGGTTGTGATGTTAAAGAGATTGCTTTGTAACCACGAGATTCAAGGTTCACTCCTACTTCATGGAACCTTAGGCAAATGTTTTCTACTGTATCCCCGGGCCGACCAATGCATTGGGAACAAATTTGTAAGGAAACTGTGTGGAATCCCATGGTGTATATACATACATATATATATATATA
>NC_069002.1:25600070-25602806 GCF_001194135.2 Octopus bimaculoides
TATATATATATATATATATATATATATATATATATATATATATATATATGTGTGTGTGTGTGTGTGTGCATGTGTACATGTATGTATTTAGGTATGTATGTATGTGTATGTGTGTATGTATGTATGGCTGGATGAATGGTTGGACAGATCGATGTATATGTTAATTATAGGAAGGTTGTTAATGACATTAGTGTATCTCATGTTCAGGGTGATTATGTTATCTCTTAAAATGTAATATATATATATGTGTGTCTGTGTGTGTGTATGTTTGTGTGTATATATATATATATATATATATATATATATATATGTTTGTGCGTGTATACATATATGTATACATATATGTATACATATATGTATGTATGTATGTACGTATATATATATATATATATATATATATATATATATATATATATATATATATATATATATATATATATATATATATATATATATATATAGTTAAATATATTGTCAAGCATCATTCTTTGTCTCTTCTACTCCTTATTGACGCATCTCCCCCTCCCATTCTCTTTCACATGATTTCAACACCTTTAGCATTCGTTGCTGACATTATCCTCCACTCTAACTCTCCTATTTCTGTCTGACCTTTCCCATCATTCTCTTACTTCCCTTTTCTCTCTTTTCAACGAAAGGAAATTACATAGGGGAGAAATAAGGACTATCTGATATTAAAAAAAGATCCTGGTTCCTTTCAAAGAACTGATGAATTATAAAGAAGAAATAATGGATGTCCTTGTTTTTGCTTTTTAAAATTGCTAATAATATCTGCTTGTTGCTACACCTGAGAAAACTGACCAATTTTTGGTGAATAAGGGTCTGGATTTGAACTCAGAATGCACAAATTGGATATTGCAAGATATCTTACTCGAGGCTATAACAATTCTGCCAATCCGACATTTTGGAATGGCAGTTTTTTTTATATCCCAAATGAATGAAATACAAAGTTGGTCTTTGATCTGAACTCAGAGCAAATAGAGTCGGAACAAACAGCGCAAGGTATTCTATCGAACACTTTAACGACTCAACCATTTCGTCTTCACAAGAAAGGTGTTCTCGTTAAATTCTAAAGAATCTCTCGGTATAAAAAGGGACGAAGATTGTTTAAAGAAAACAATCAGATCTGCTCCATCTCGAAACGATTTTTATCGAGAAGCGAAGGGAAACTGAAATAGAATTCATTACAACATCGCCAATAAGTTAAGTTAAAGAATTCTGTGAAGTTTGGAGAACGAAGGGTATCGCGAGCGAGATTAGCTAAAACAACAAACGCAGCGCCTGAACAATCGTGTAAAGTCTTATCAGCTGAAGGAATAACACAAGAAGGCAGCAGGGCGCGATAAAATCACAAAATTTTGATTGAAACATTTAAGCAGCGTACATGAAATATTTAATAACATATTGAAAGAGCAATAAAGAAATCTAAGTGGCTCGGTGAGGAAGAAATCCATCAAATCCCCCAAGAAACAGTAAACCATAAAACGAAAGACACACGCCTTACTTCAACTAACAAAGCCTTCACTGCATAATGTCACAGAAGATAAATAAATATCTGGGAAAAAAATCTGCAACTCATTTACAAAGAACAAAAGGAATTTTGCAACTGCTCATGAGGCTGTAAAGATCAATTATTGATCAGGAAAGCCATAATCGAAGAGTGTGGGAAGAGAAAGACAGGTATGAGCGTGACGTTTATTGATTAAGAGAAAGCTTTTGACAATGATCCCCACGCTTGAATCCTGGAAACATTAGTCATGTGTTAAGGTAATACAAACAATAAGTAGATACATTAAATACGTCATAAATAAACGGCAAGTAATTCTACAGATCCAGACAAAGGGGGAGAATGAGAAAAAAAATCTAATCCTATATCTATTACAAGAGAAATTGTCTAAAAGGAAAAGAAATAATCACATTCTCCTCTCCTTTTCTTTCAACCAGCTTATTCAGCCAGATCGAACACGGTTACGAATACTATGTTAGAGCAGTCAACCATCCTTTGTATATGGACAACCTCAAATTCTACGCTGTAGATCATAAACAATTAGAAACACTGCTTCAGATTCTATATGGATTTATTAATGGAATAGACATGAGTTTCAGGTAAGAAAAAAATATACAGAGCTTAATTGTGAAGAGAGGAAAATAATCAAGAAACTAATGATGTGTTAAGTAAAGAAGTAAATATAAGAGAACTACGTTAAAACACACACGAATACTTAATGAACTGGACAGAGTGTAACACACACAAATGAAGAGAAGGGTTAATTATATTAATACTGTATCAATTCCTGATCTCTATAATACACATAATTTTTCACGTCTGGCCGCATAGCCTTTTCCGTATGTTTTCCTGTCTTGTTTTCTTTTCCGTTTGTTTTCCTGTCTTATTTTTTGTCCGCCACGACATTCCTCCATGGCACAGGTTTAATTTGTGTATACAAATTTAATTTGCGGTCCATGGGAAGAGCCATTTTAACGATGCGTCCTGCCCAACTCTTCGAAACACCGGTGTTAAAATGGGGGTAGCTGATGAAGGAAAATGTTCTCTATGTGGCTTGTGTGTTTTCTGTACTCTGGTTATTATTATTTTCTTGTCTACGTTTTGTTTGCAATGTCCTGTACCCAGATATGCACCTATATATACAGGTAGACGTAGGTATGCACATACCTGTACGTATATATGCATATACTCATTTATTATTTGTTATATAT
>NC_069002.1:25602860-25604587 GCF_001194135.2 Octopus bimaculoides
TATATATATGTATGTATGTATGTATGTATGTATGTATGGATGGATGGATGGATGGATGGATGGATGGATGGATGGATGGATGTAGCTCGATCACTTTCAATTTGCCTTTATTCATTCACGCTATATAACAGTTAATACTGTTGTGCTTTTGGTCCACAAACTAAAACAATTGCACACACACACACACACACAATTCTAATGTTCTTTAATTTTAATTTTTATTTTTCCCCTTACATTTATGATCCTCCCAACATAACTACTACTACTACTACTACTACTACTACTACTACTACTACTACTACTACTACTGCTGCTGATGCATGTACATATGTATGTATGTGTGTGTGTGTGTGTATGCGTGCGTTCTTTGTGACTTCGTGTGTGGTCTTTGTGGCTGTGATTGTTCCCCTCCCCACCGCTTGACAACTGGTGTTGGTTTGTTGACGGCCGCGTATCTTAGCAGTTCGGTAAAGGGTACCAGTAGAAGAAGTACCAGACTTTAAAAACGCAAACAAAAAACAAAACAAAACAAAACAAAACCCCGCAAAAGTGCTTGGGTCGATTTATTCCATTAAAACCATTCAAAGGCGGCGCTCCAGCATGGCTGCAGTCCATTAACAAAGACAGTATAAAAAATAAAAGTCGAGATAAAAGACATGATTGAATTTTGTCTGAAAATAACCGATCCTTATTCCTCTACGAGTATCGTTGTCCCCTCCCACTGGTTATTCCTACGTCACTATATTAGCACGCCGCCATTCGTTTCTATTTTAACACCTTAGTCTTTCTGTCTATCTTTCTCTAATTACTACATGTTTTAACCTTGACAGTTTCGGCTTCCACCAACGTCAGCGCATGCGTTTACTCTATTTTACTCTCCGACTAGTTTAAACTTCTCGTTTCTCTCCTATCCTATAATTGTTTATCTGTCTCTTTCTTCCATTTGTCATTCCTTTAATTAGCTTGTTTTGATAGGAACGATCTCTACTAATTTAAGAAGTTTATTTGAGATTTTCTTAATTCCAAACCTGACATTTCCCTTGTCCATGTTAAGACATTTAACTGCCATCCATTTTACATTGCCTGAGCCTTGGTTTTATAATCGGAATTCTTCTCTCCTTGTTTAATAACTTGCTAATTATAGTTTTATCATTAAGTTTGACAAGGTCATTTTGACAGAAATTCTATTGCGGTTCGTCATAAAACAAAACTTTTCTCTCTACTTAAATACTTTGAGTTCATTATATTTTAGTTAGTAGCCTATCAACTCTCAGAACTCCCATTTGGCTGTATATATGAGTGTATGTATGTATATACATACATATATATCATTTTAATTTCACATACACACACATTATTCATAAGCTCCGACTGGAAGAAGTGTGAATTCACACTTCTCTCGTCTGGACTCTCATATATAAATAAACCACAACATAAATACAAAGCACAATATTAGTTAACAAATGACGAAAGATCAGGAGTTGCATGTTATATATGTGTGCGAGTGTGTGTGTGTGTGTGCTGGCGTGCGTGTGTATGTATATGCGTATATATACATGGCATTGCGTTTAATTCTTTAATTACGTTCGTTTCAACACCACATGGAATATATATATGTGTATGTATGTGTATGTATATATATATATATATATATATATATATATATATATAAATAAGCATACATATACATATATATATATATTTACTCTTTTACTTGTTTCAGTCTT
>NC_069002.1:25605721-25606876 GCF_001194135.2 Octopus bimaculoides
TATATATATATATATATATATATATATATATATACATGTATATATATGGTGTAAAATATACAAAATACGTAAATTATCTACATGATGAGGTATAAAATGAAAACAATGCATCATCTTTCTCTTGTTAGCTTTTATAAGGTTTCTGGGCATCACATTAATTTTCTGCAGCCATCATCTTACAATTACAGCCAAATATTAACAAAAGCAATCTCACTTGCCTTCGAGGGCCTGCGAAGGTCAAAGTCAAAGCCCCTTTGTTTAAGCCAAATCGATATAAATAAAATTACAGATTGCAATAGAAAAATTACATATTGCCTGTTTCGACTTTCTTAACCCAGCAATTTTTCTTGCTCTAAGAGGAGAAATATCCTGGAGTGTTGGATAATTTACAGGCCATATTGTATTATCTTTATTTTGTTCTGTCAGCGAACATTCTTGTTTGTGAAAGATTGTATTTAATTTTTCCTTTCCATAGTATCACGTGATAAATGACACAGTATTTATCCCACAAACTCAAATACATAGAGAACAGCATGTCAGCACTTACTTCGTCTAACATCTTTTAATTAAGCGTTCTTCAGTTTTGACACGAATAATAAGTCAGTATTTAAATGTAGTCTTCAAATTGTTTTGTGGTCCTTGACTACATCGAAGGTTTGTTCATTCAATGAAAGGGTTTAACGTTGGTTCTGAATGATACATTTTTAAAGGGTGTGTTGCAACTGCATCTTGTCATTATTGTTTATATTAATACAAATGTTTTTCGGTAGGAATGTGCAAACCATATTATGTTACACACTCCCCACGGCATAAAACATATGCCACAGTTCGTATTAGTTTCGTCGTTCAACTTCTGTCTTTTATTTGCGAATATGAATATGGTTTCAAAGGATTTT
The DNA here is from genome assembly GCF_001194135.2 of Octopus bimaculoides. NCBI lineage: Eukaryota > Metazoa > Mollusca > Cephalopoda > Octopoda > Octopodidae > Octopus > Octopus bimaculoides. Next base: position 25,606,618 of record NC_069002.1, read on the forward strand.
AGTCATGCGTCCACATAGATATTATGCAGTAACACACGCGCGCGCGCGCGTACTGACGGATGTCAGTTGTTCGTGTGTATTTGCTTTGTATTCAGAAACCAGCCAACAAACGCGCACAGTCATACATATTGATGCTTTTTTTATTCACCTCCTCCTAGGAAAGTCTTGTATTACATATCTTAAACGTCGGCACATACATATACATACATACATACATACATACTTATGTATATATGTATATATATATATATATATATAT
>NC_069002.1:25607628-25609097 GCF_001194135.2 Octopus bimaculoides
TATATACATATATGACAGGCTTTTTTCAGTTTCCATCTACCAAATCCACTCACAAGGCTTTGGTCGGCCCGAGGCTATAGTAGAAGATACTTGCCGAAGGTGCCACGCAGTGGGACTGAACTTAGGACCATGTGATTGGTAAGCAAGCTACTTACAACATATATATACATATAAATACACACACACACACACACACACTCACACACACACACACACACACATACACACACACACACACACACACACACATATATATATATACATACATAAACATACATACATATACTTATCTATCAATTTATCTGTGTGTGTGTGTGTACATCTGTTAATGTTAACTGTCGGAAAATGAGTATTCAATACATTAGTAGAGCTTAATAATATATTTTATTTTGGTTGAGTCAGTTTCTTGATACTTGGAGTTACACCTGTGACTGCATGCGATCTTCAGGGAAATTATGATGGGATTTTCACAACTATTGATAGATTTCCTGTTGCAGGGTGTTGCGGTGGAGAGAACACGCACAAATACACACATTTTGATATATATATATATACATTATACATTACATTAAATCATATGCATTTTATGTACACACGCATACATACATGCATATTATATTACGTATGTATAATATATACATATGTGCACAATAAATATTATTCATATGAAGAATCTGATAGCAGCATGTGACCAGCAGCAAAGTCATTTGCCTTTGGGAATATTTACGGTTGTCGATTTGCCATGGATAATCCTCGGCTTACCAGACGTATGATGAATTTCTTCCATCTGTTACAATCCATCTTTATATTGATTTAAAATCTTTGGAATGAAACCAACAATTTTGAAGGAAGGAAGACTCGATTACATCGACCACAATGCTCAACTGGTACTTGTTTTATCGACCCTGAAAGAATGAAATTTGAAGTTTGACTCGGTGGAATTTAAACTCAGAACGTAAAGACTGAGAAATACCGCTTACCATTTTGTCCGGCGTGCTAACGACTCTACCAGCTCGCTGTCTTAATCTCTTTTCATATTGAGAACTAAGTTTTCTGAATCCATCTTTTGGATGGAGCAGACCTGGGCTGAAAGCCGTTCCAGCTGCGACAATCTCGTATTTTTCCTAGGATTATATGATCTAATTTGTCATTTCCTAAGACTTTGGGAGAGAATTGATAAAGATTTTGGCGCTAGTTTTAGAAGACCGAGGATGTCTTTCAATCATACGTTTGCTCGCTCGCACATCACTAGCACCAACACCGCCGCTCCATCACCAACTCGGCCGCAGCACTAGCAACAGCTGCAGCAGCAGCAACAACAACAATAACAACAAGAACAATAACATCTTCATTAACAAACTATTCGAATCTACAGACGGTTGAACATCAAAACACGAAAGACGTAACTCGAAATCAATTCCTGATGTATTATATAATTAAATCAATAGTATATATATATATATATATAT
>NC_069002.1:25609727-25610922 GCF_001194135.2 Octopus bimaculoides
ATGTGTGTGTGTGTATATATGTATATATATATATATATATATATATATATATGTATGTATGTATGCATGTTTATACTGAAAGATTAAGAGAACGGAGATTTTCACATCCAAGTTTTATTATGCAGTTAATCACATCGTTCTTCGTCAAGACTTACGCACGTTTCCGCTGAAATCTGTGTCCATAACACCTTCGAACAGCGGAGGTCAGTAGCGACGCCTGCTGCGTTCGGCTGGTCTACATTGATAAGAGACAATTCCTCGAAACTAGTCTGTAGATGCCTGACCAGCAAGGGAAAGCGGCTGATCTTCCCTGTTCGAAGGTTAAAATGGACACAGGTTCGTGTGTTACATAGCTAGCTAGAGGCGATGGCCTCTTGGAGCTAATCAACGGCAGCATTCGTCCTATCTTTTTAGACTGCCATGTTGGCTTGGTGATAAGTATTAATATCCAGTACCACTGCCGTAGTCTCCTTTAGAGAGACTTAGAAATATTAATATTGATATATATATATATATAAACAATGTTAATTCTCTAAATGAAGTATTAACAGTAACTGCACGATAAAGTGTGGTATATTGCCACTTAAGTGTGGCTGACCCCTAGGGGTGGATGTTACTGTTGCTTTTAGCCCCAGGAGGACATCTCCTCCAGCTGGCTTATCGACACACGACTGTGTCCTGTTTGCCAAGGGAAGTCATCCCTCTCACCATCATATATATATCAGGGACATGCCGCCTAGGTAGGCAGGGTAGGTAATGTCTACCTTGAATAAAGTAGATAGCGAAATTTTCGTGTCATGGCAAAATATGCACCTAATTCAATAAAATTATGTAGGTTAGTCTGAATCAGTCTGATTACTATGCATAAAATGCAAAATGTCTTATTTTTTGTCGATTAGGTAGGAAAAATCCGCCCCGCTTTTCAATCTCAGTATTTTAGCTACGCAAAGTACTGCTGTAGTACATGTGCTGCGTACATTTCTACAATACTGTTTTCTTTACGTGCTATAAAGGCAGAAATAGATTTGCTTTCGACTTAGTCACGTGGCTGTGTTTCGCTTATTTTTTGTGTTTTACTACATAAAGGTCGCCAACTGCCTACCCAGAGTAATTACTGACGCACGTGCCTGATATATACATGCATACATGCATACATACATACATACATACATACATATGTATGTATGTATGTATG
>NC_069002.1:25621928-25623669 GCF_001194135.2 Octopus bimaculoides
ACACACACACACACACACACACACACACACACACACATACATATATACGACGGGCTTCTTTCAGTTTCCGTCTACCAAATCCACTCACAAGGCTATGGTCGGCCCGAGGCTGTAGTAGAAGACACTTGCCCAAGGTGCCACGCGGTGGGACTGAACCCGGAACCATGTGGTTGGTAAGCAAGGAAATGGAGATTAGAAAGTTAATAATTGTTCATTATTAACAGCAAATTGGTCATCTTCACTACAGCCGTTTCAATTAATACTCAATAAACATTAAATTTACATTTATGTGATACGAGCACAATATCATCAGAGGAAAAGAGGTGTACATTTTGATGCTATATGTCTGCTAATGAATTCATCGTAAAGGAATAGGGATTTTGAACCCGAGCAGTACCTTATTAGCACTCTGATATAATCCAGATCTAGCTAAACACATCTAATGATATGGAACATACAAAATTGTTTAAGATGAACAAGTAAACGTTTTTTCTTCACTTGATAGATAAATCCTGAGTTCGCGTCATTGGATTTCATATAACATACAGAGTATAAAACCAAAACATCATAGAGTGTATGATGACAACATCATATATAGACACAGACGGATATTTATGCTTATATATACACATATACATAGAAATGTACATACACATACATATAAATATTCATATGTACATGCATACATACATTACTATAAATATACAAACATATATATATGTCTGTGTGTCTCTGTGTGCTTATACATACCTGTATAAGCACACGCGAACACGCATATACTCTTGTGTATCGAGCTGTCTTTTTTTTCTTTGTTGCAAAACACTCTCACGCACACACATATCGATTAGACGAACCAAAACAACCTACAAGAGCATAGGACTCAATATTTAACATGCAGTGTAATATATTTATCAATTTAGATTTCGATCTCACACTTGGCCTCACGGTTTCCTCATGTCATCTCAACATCTTTACAACCAAAATATTCAAATCAACAGGTTCCATCTCATTTACAGATGTCATATTTTAAAAAACACCGCCGGAAGCAGAATTTTTTGTTTTCGTTTTTAAAAGGAAAAATCAATAAAATGCCCCTAGAGTAGCGATAATCTTTTCCGTGAGAATAAATGGCTGTATTTGATTTGCATTTTAATTTAATCTTCGTTTACAATAGAAAGAAGGAAAAACGGGAAGATATTTGATGGAGATGTTAAGTATTTTCACATATGGTGTTTGGATTTAACGTTGCACTCCGTCCGTTACGACGACGAAGGTTCAAGTTGATCTGATCAACGGAACAGCCTGCTCGTGAAATTAACGTGCAAGTGGCTGAGCACTCCACAGACACGCGTACCCTTAACGTAGTTCTCAGGGAGATTCATCGTGATACAGAGTGTGACAAGCCCGACCCTTTGAAATACAGGTACTGCTCATTTTTGCCAGCTGAGTGGACTGGAGCAACGTGAAATAAAGTGTCTTGCTCAAGGATACAACGCGTCTCCGGGAATTGAACGATCGTGAGTCGAATGCCCTAACCACTAAACCACGCGCCGTCTCGGTGTTTGGATTAGTAATAACCAGCAGATCGTTACCGCGGCAGACCACAATGCTTTGCGGCATTTTGTCTGTCTTTATGTTCTGAGTTCAAATCCCGCTGAGGTCGACTTTGCTTTTTATCCTTTCGAAATCCTTAAAATAACTAACAGTTTGAACACTGGGGTCGATTTAATCGACTTATTCC
>NC_069002.1:25624648-25625509 GCF_001194135.2 Octopus bimaculoides
ATATATATATATATATATACATACACTCATACACACACACACACGTACACACACACACACACACACACACACACATAATTGAAGAGGAATGTAAGAATACATTACGAAGAATATATCATAAACGATTCATAATTATTTACGAATATATCAATGGCCAAACATATAATCAAAAAATTAAAGAAGTGTGTATAATTATGAATAAATCACAATTATAACGGAGAGGGTTTCAAAAACGGTTACATGTCTAGAAATAGCAGTCAAACCCGCTATAAAGCTACTATAGCCACTCATATTTTATCTCTTCACAATAAAGCTGTCGGTGGGCGACATGACATAAAATTGAAAACTTAAATAGAAGGTTAATTCTCTATTGCAATTTCGAAGTTAAGAACCGTTTCCATACTTCTCTTAATTTTTCACTAATAACCGATTTAACGCCGTGGCTCGATTTGCTCGACTTTTCTTATAAACGCTGTGCATGACGTTGAAACTCAGAATTTGAATGTGTAGGTAGATGTTGACGCATTATTCTTGCCGGTCGGGACGCATGTAAGCCCCAAGGTATGTTTTTTTGTATTAATTTGTATCTACAGGAATGTTCTCCTGAAGAGAAGAGTGGAACCGCTTTTGGTTCCTAACTTCGAAATTGCAAAAGAGAATTAACCTTTTATTTAAGTTTTGAATTTTATGTCATGTCGCCCGCCAACAGTTTTATCGTGAAGAGATAAAATATGAGTGGTTATAATGGCTTTATAGTGGTTTTGACTGCTATTTCTAGACGTGTAACGGTTTTTGCAACCCTCTCCGTTATAACTGCGATTTATTCATAATTATGCACACTTCCTTTATATATATATATAT
>NC_069002.1:25625985-25626987 GCF_001194135.2 Octopus bimaculoides
TTTCGTTTCCGTTTTTTCTCTGCTTTCCTGATTATTATTATTACTATTATTATTTTGAAAGTTGGAGAGCTGGTAGAATCGTTAACACGCCGGGCAAAGTGCCTAGTAATATTTCGTCCATCATCACGTTCTAAGTTCAAATTCCGCCGAAGTCGACTTTGCCTTTCGTCTTTTCGGGGTCAATAAAATAAGTACCAATTGGGGTCTATGTACACGAACTTGCTAGCGTTGCGCCAAAATTTGAAATCATTGTTGAAATTATTATTATTAAAGCGGCGAGCTGGCACAATCGTTAGCACGCCAGGCGAAATGCTTAGCGGTATTTCGTTCTGAGTTCAAATTCCACCGCTCGACTTTGCCTTTCATCTTTCGGGGTCGATAAATTAAGTACCAGTTGAGTACTGGGGCTGATGTGACCAACTGCCCCCCCCTCCCCACAGAATCCAGGTCCTGTGCCTATATTTGAAAGGATTATTATTATTATTATCATTGCCTTTGTACAGCTTTTAATGCTGGAGTTGTACTACAGTGCCAGTTGTTCACTACCAGTGAACTAAGCTAACACCCTTATTTTTTGAGCACCATCCAGAGTATTCGAGCGGTTCCAAGCAGTGCTGTTTTCTGCAAGTGCTCCACCCTTATTGCAGCCCCTATTTATTCCATGTACTTATTTCAGCCCCTATTTGAACCATATATTATTATTATTATTATTATTCAGTAGTTTTATTTTTATAACGTGCTTTCACTTCACTACCGAGCGCAGCTCTGTGCGCCTTGGGTATGTGCTGTGGTTTGCTGTGGTGCTCTTATGTTTACTGTATTGAAAGTGTTTTGCGTAGAATGTGTGCAGTACCCAGTAGTGCAATTTTCTGTATGTTATATATATTTGTAAGTCCTGGTGTTTTTGTTATGTATCTGTCTGAATATTTTTTTATTATACCTAAGGCACCTACTATGATAGGAATTGTTTCTGTTTTTAGATTCCACATTCGAGTTATCTCT
>NC_069002.1:25628438-25630892 GCF_001194135.2 Octopus bimaculoides
TTTGGAGCTGTAGCACTGTCTGCCATTTGTTCATTGAGTGCTCTATGTATTTTATGATAATTGGTGCCACCTTGTTTATGGCTAGTGTTTCCAGAATCCACGTGTGGGGAACACTGTCGAAAGCCTTTTGGTAGTCCACCCAGGCCATACTGAGGCCTTTCTTCTTTCTGCGGCTGTCTTCAGTTATGGCTTTATTGATCAATAATTGATCTTTACAGCCGTATGAGCCCTTGCAGCATCCCTTCTGCTCTTCTGGAAACAGGTTGTTATTTTCCAGGTGTTTACTCACTCTCTATTATTATTATTATTATTATTATTATTATTATTATTATTATTATTATCGGAAAGGTGGCAATCTGGTAGAGTTGTTCCAGTGCCGAACAAAATGCTTTGCTGCGCCACTGGGTTTTCGGGTTCGATAGAATAAGTGTCAGTCGAACACGGGGGTGGGGTGGGTGTCAATGCAATCAACTTACCCCTTGCTCTAAAATTGCTGGCCTTGGGCCAAACTTTGAACCTATAATCATTATTTTTAGGAAGAATCGTTTGCACGCCGGAAAAAATGCTTCACAGCATTGAGTCAGTCTGGGTTCAAATTCCGCCGAGGTCGACTTTGCCAGTCATCCTTTCGGGGTTGATAAAATAAAGCACCTGTTGAACACTGGAGGTCGATGTAATCAATTAGTCCTCAATCCCAATAGTTGAAAGAACTACTACTAGTACTACTACTACAAATAAATGTGAGGAAACCTGTTGATTTGAACATTTTGACCTATTGATTATCATCTCAAGGAAACTGTGAGGTGTAAGGTTGAAATATCTATCTATCTATCTATCTATCTATCTATCTATCTATCTATCTATTCCATCTATCTATCTATCTATCTATCTATTCCATCTATCTATCTATCTATCTATCTATCTATCTATCTATCTATCTATCTATCTATCTATCTATGTCTTTATCTCTCTCTACATATTTAAATATACATACATGTGTGTAGTATGTATGTGTGTGTGCTTGTGTGTGTGTGTGTGTGTGTGTGTGTGTGTGTGTGTGTGTGTGTGCGCGTGTGTGTGCGTGTTTGCATACATATAATTGTGGTATCTCCCCGTCTTTGTTTCTTCGTTTTTATCATAAATGGATATTCGATATGATTCCAAATTCGACCATTTTAACGAATGCCATTACCACACTTCGAGGTTATTCTTATTGCTTTTTCTTCTTTAACTAATTTCCTTCCAAGACCATTTTTGCTACATATTTTTCCTTTAATGTAATTTTTATAAATAAGATTGGACCTGTTTGACTTGAACAGCTTGACTGCCCCGAAAACTGTAAAAATATAATAGGGAAACAGCGGGTCAGCTGTAGGTTGAAATCCAAATTAATAAATATATTCTACATATTTAAGGGTTTGTAAATAAATAGTTTCGTATCTTCACACACACACCTCACAGTTGATTGCAACTGTAATATAAATCAATCAATTAATCAATCAATCAATCAATTAATAAATTGGTCCATCAATCAATCAGTCAGTCAGTCAGTCAGTCACACTGTCTGTCTATTTGTCTGCTTGCCTCTCTCTATAAATATGCACATACATACATACATACATACATACATGCGTACATACGAACGTACGTATGTATGCATTATGTATGTATGTATGTATGTATGTATGTATGTATGTATGTATGTATGTACGTAAGTATGTATATGTATATATATGTATATATATGTGTATTTATGTATGTATATAGAAAGACAGGCAGTTATATGTATGTATGTGTGTGTATATGTGTGTATATGTGTGTATATGTGTGTATGTGTGTGTGTATGCGCATGTGTGTGTGTGTGCATGTGTGTAATTCAATGATTGGTTGACGGAATATGAATCTGTGTGTTGTCTCCATCCATTATTTTAGATTTATTTCTTTGGCATTTTAAGACAATTTCTTTCAAATATTTTCTGCATTTGTTATGTGGGAGATGTTATTTACTGGCTCCAGGAAATTTTCAATAATATTGGAGAGAGCGGTAGAAAAAAAGTGTGATATGTGAACCAAATGACATAAAGACTTCTCTTGTTAATTCTGGACATGTGCAAGTTCACACCCTACAGAAAATATTTTTACATCTACACACGCTCTTCTTTCTTTGAAAACACCTTAATAAATAATATGACAAAGAAAGCACGTTTATTATCAGAGTCATATACCGGAATATCGGGAATTTCTGCATAAAAGATGCTATCCTCATCAACCGTCAATGACTGGTCAGAATTGAACGATGTCCATTGGTCACCTCTATGAATTATTTTCTTATAGACTGTTGCAGACGGAGAGCATTCGGATGTTTCGGAGGTTTTAGGATGTTACCCTATTTGATGAGAAAACGACCATGCGAAGCAAAAACTATGAAAGCTATTGGTATAAAGGTCAGGTTAT
>NC_069002.1:25631920-25633768 GCF_001194135.2 Octopus bimaculoides
ATATATATATATATATATAAATGTATGTATGTATACATACACACACACACATATATATATGTATATATATATGTATAATAAATGGATATATAATAAACGTATATATATCTTGTGAGTGGATTTAGTAGACGGAAGCTGAAAGAAGCCCGTCGTATATATACATATATATGTTTATGTTTGTGTATCCGTGTTTGTCCCCCAACATCGCTTGACAACGGATGCTGGTGTGTTCACGTCCCCGTAACTTAGCGGTTCGGCAAAAGAAACCGATAGAATAAGTACTAGGCTTACAAAGAATAACTCCTGGAATCGATTTGCTCGAACTAAAAGGTGGTGCTCCAGCATGGCCACAGTCAAATGACCGAAACATGTAAAAGAACAAAAGAATAGAATACATATATTTGTTTATGGATATTCACGAATATACACACCCGCATACGTATATATACTCGCGCATATACACAGGTCTGTGACGTGTTTCTGCAAAGTTTTTTGATCGTTCACCAAATTCCAAAATTCTTCTCATAAAAAGTGGATACCAATGCTAAACAATAATAGAAGATACACGGTCACGGGAGCCACACAGGAATCTCAACAAACTACTTACCCACAATGCTACATCGTCATCCGAGTTTATGTGTTCTCTGACATTATATCACGCTTTATATATTAAATAAACGAAGTTATTGAATTCAAAAACCATGACAGTCAGTCGATGCTACATTATTAATCGTTTCAGCTCTCTTCTCCCCAAAGATCTTGTCTCTCTCTCTATTACACTTTTCATTTATTTATACCAAAGGCATCTTTCAACTAATTACTATAATATAATTATTATTATTTGAGTAGAATTTTAATAATATCTCTATAATTAATTATATCAGTATGATAATCTATCTCCGTCTCTCTCATTATCTATTTATCGATCTGTCTACTTATGTATGCATGTAAGTATGCATTTATAAATCTCTCTGTCTGTATATCTAACTACCCACCTACTTATCTATCAATCTATCTATCTATCTATCTATCTATCTATCTATCTATCTATCTATCTATCTCTTTAGCCATGTACCCATGTATGTATGTATGTATGTATGTATGTGTGTATGTATGTATGTATGTATGTATGTACCCATGTATGTACCCATGTATGTATGTGTGTGTGCGTGCATACATGTGTGTGTCAGTATGTATGTGTGTTTGCATCTGTGAATAGGTAAATATATATTTGCGTGTGTTTTGTGTGAATATATTTATATATACATATGCATTTATGTATATACACACACTCGCACACACATACGTATGTATGCATATACATACACGTGGGAACAAACGATGCACGTAAATTGCTTGTTGCTATTTTCGTATAAAACTTTCACGTTATCATGTAGGAATGAGGATATAAAGATCATCAGCAGACTTATTCATAGTTCTTGAAGAAACGGCAGCATCACTTGATGTGTGAAGTCACTGATAATCCTGTGTGTTGCCCCTCCAAAAAGGTAGCAAATACTTCTTGTTGTGTTTGCAATTGGACATTAGCTCTGTCTTTCTGTTCATTATTGGACTGGGGTAGCTTATAGATCATTTTACTCATATGTATTATTTTTATTCCCAAATGCTTTTCATATAACTGCATTGTGTATCAGGTCACTATAGCAGAATGAAAAAATAAACTGGCATCAGGCATCGATTTAATAAAAAAGCTATTCAAAAACCAATCATACCCATATTGAATTCTTGCACTCTCTCAGGATGCCTGGCAATAAAATAATAGCTACCGACAGAGCTACCAGTGTTAGAACATGATACTGAAGTACTTGTATATATATATATATATAT
>NC_069002.1:25634323-25637426 GCF_001194135.2 Octopus bimaculoides
ATATATATATATATATATATATATATACACAAAATGATAAATGTATCTATATGCGTATATATGTGCGTATATTTGTGTTTGAGTGTGTGTATGTATATATACATACACACATATACATACATACATACATACACATACACACACATACACATACACATACACATATATAAATAAGAAGTAATTAAGATTCAGTTGAATTAAGTACTTAAGTTGAATCACCAAGTCAGTCCGGTTATAATTGAAGAATGCACTCATTACATCAATTTTAAATACAGCGCTATCTTCAGCTGCACAAATAGGGAACTTCAACAGACAAGATACGTTAATACAATTTTTCTTAAAAAATATATAAATCGAAACAAATTGTTGACCTTTACGTTTTTTATAATCATTTATATAATATTGTTATATATTATATTCATAGTATTTAATGTAATATTGTAATATAAATAAATTATTGGATTGTCAATAGAATATCTTTATATTTGATTTATTATTATATACATATATATGTATTTATATTTATATGCATATTTCGAGCGAGATCGTTGCCAGTACCACCTGACTGGCCTTCGTAGGATTTTCGAGCGAGATCGTTGCCAGTGCCCCTGGACTGGCTCTTGTGCGGGTGGCACATAAAATACACCATTTTGAGCGTGGCCGTTGCCAGTACCGCCTGACTGGCCTTCGTGCGGGTGACACGTAAAAGCACCCACTACACTCTCTGAGTGGTTGGCATTAGGAAGGGCATCCAGTTGTAGAAACTCTGCCAAATCAGATTGGAGCCTGGTGTAGCCATCTGGTTTCACCAGTCCTCAGTCAAATCGTCCAACCCATGCTAGCATGGAAAGCAGACGGTAAACGATGATGATGATGATGATGATGATTTACATGTATATTTGTGTGTATATTCTTTTACTCTTTTACCTGTTTCAGTCATTTTGACTGTGGTCATACTGTAGCACTGCCTTTTAGTCGAAGAAATCGACCCCTGGACTTATTCATTGTAAGCATGGTACTTATCCTATCGGTCTGTTTTGCCGAACCTCTAAGTTACGAGAACGTGAACGCACTAACATCGGTTGTCAAGCGAAACAGCACTGCACTGTACATTTAAAAAAAATTATTTTTATAACTTGTATATATTTATTTCACTATAAATGCAAAACAACATCACAGAGGAATCGACGTAAGCTTAAATAATGATAGGTGAACCGCGATCTGGCGAGGGATTACTGTATATATACATCATCTCCAACCCTCACTGAGATGAGGCCCCGTTTGCTAGATCAACCGGTTACTAAGTTTCACTCAATAAACTTCAAGCCGTTGATGATCGTCTCTTTTTAACCAAATCCAGTGGCTTGCCTTCTCCACAGTATCCTGAATATTACTTATGATGGAATTTGCTTTACGTTGAATTAGGCCTAGCAACAACAGCATTCGACTCACTCTGTGCCCAATGTGTCCTCAACAACCAACTTCGATTGGAAAATGCGTCCTCACGTTCCTCGACGAGGTTTTTTTTATAACGGTCGATCTTTTGAGTCCGAGCGGTGTCCATGTTATCTTCATGTATGTTGGTTTGTATGCATGTATGTCATTATTCAGTTTATTTCAAGACTTCTTGCCAATGGAGAAAGGACCGGTTTCTAACCTAGATCAAAACCTCCTTCATTGGAATTTCAACAAGAACAACAGGGTGTTTTTGTTTGTATGTATGTATGTATGTATGTATGTATGTATGTATGTATGTTTGTATGTATGTATGTATGTATGTATGTATGTATGTATGTGCAGATTTATATGTTTTATGTACGTATGTTTTATGTATGCATTCTCATGCATATAGTTGCATATCTAGACATTCTCATATATGTTTAAATGATAAACTTCTGGAAAGGTTTACTGATTTTTACTTTTCCAGTGATGGATTGGTTTTGTAGTCTTTCTCCTTTCTGGTTTTGAGAAGCCTAATTTCTCAAGATTGGTATCTAGGCAGTGTGTTACATATCCCAGGGCCCCAATAATTACAGGCATAAACCTGAACTTGTAATCTGGATAGAGTAACTGTAGATTTCTCAATAGTTCAGCATAAGTGTTCTCTTTTTCACTGATTTTCAGCTTTATGTTAACATCTGCTGGACAGCTAATTTCCACAACTGTGCACAGTTTCTCTTCTCTATCCCAAATCATTATATCAGGTCTGTTATGCTTACATTTTATCGAAGTCTTCACTGGGTCATTCCATTAGTATTCCTTTTTATTATGAGTGGCTATGGCGTCTACCATATTGTGGGTTTTTATTTCTTTGTCATCGGGATTATCCTTTCGACGGATTTCATTATAAAGTGTCCTAGCTACAACATCATGTCTCATCGGGATACCGTCATGACGTTTTCGGATAACCGTTTATGATGTGGGTGATATCTTCAGTGTGAACTCCACAAAGTCTGCATCGGTTGTTATATTTTATGGCTTTTTCTGCATCTCTATCCCTTTTGTGCATCAGGTACTTGGTTGATATTTCCTGTTCGTGGATTGCAAACGCATGTATGTATGTATGTATGTATGTATGTATGCATGTAGGTGTGTGTGTGTATGTATGTATGTAGGTGTGTGTGTGTGTGTATGTATGTATGTATGTATGTATGTATATATATATGTATGTATGTTTGTATGTATGTACGTACGTTGAGTGAAACTCAGAGTAGCAGTTTCCAAAGTTCTTTTAAAGTTTCAATATGTAATTCAGTATATTAGTATACTCTCCGCCAAGGTCGACTTTGCCTTTCATCCTTTCGGGGTCAATACATTAAATTCGGGGTCGATCAATTAAGTACCAGTTGCGTACTGAGGTCAATCTAATCGACTGACCCCCTCCCCCAAAAGTCAGTTACTTATTCTGCCGGTTGCTTCTGCAGAGCCACTATATTGTACGAACGTAAACAAACCAACACTGATTGTCAAGCGGTCGGGTGGTGGTAATAGACACAGATACTGATACACACACAAAATATATATATATATATGTGTATACACATACATACATACATACATACATATATATATATATATATATATATATATATATATATATATA
>NC_069002.1:25641419-25643112 GCF_001194135.2 Octopus bimaculoides
ATATATATATACATATATAATATAAATAATATATATATATATATATATATATATATATATATATGCATATATGCATACGTGTATGTACATACTTACATCTATATGTATATATATATGCATATGTGGGCACAGGACGTCACGAAAAGTGTACAACAAAAAAATACGAAGTACGAGTACATGGAATATGAACTATTTTTTGAACAACGCAAGACACAAATGGAAAACAAGACAAACAACATAAAAAAACAAACCTTCATCAGTTGTTGGCTGTTTTTCTACTTCGCATTTCGAGCATATAACAACAATACACGCTTTCGATAAAACAGTTGCTCACGCAAAGCAAATTAAATAAAATTTGAGATTTTGAGGAGGGTCAAAATTGGTTGCAAAAACAGGACAGTAAAAACAAACAGGAACGGCTGCTAAGCTTAAACGAGGTTGTGGTGCAATATATATACTTAGACATACACACACGTGTATAATTCTGAATTCTTTGTGGTTTAATACCATATATTTAGAGAATAATTTGGACCCCTTTTCTTAGAATACGGTTCCATGCTTCTATGGTTCTATAGATATTAGTATACAAGCAGTCTTTGAATCACGTAGTTCCGTCGTGTTTCAGCCTTTCGAGTATTAACCAATAATTCTAGCTTTAGTGTCACGGAATTTATTAGCAAAGTTTAAAATTGCAATATCTAATTTAATTAAAAACTACCTAATTATTATATTTCCATAGGAACTGAACGAGACATGAAAACTAATCTTTGTTTCTCTGTGTTCTTTTGTGAATGTGTACATAGTACATAGATAGATGGATAGATAGATACATAAATATATAAATACATACATACATACACATATACATACACACACACATATATATGTATGTATGTATGTATGTATGTATGTATGTATGTATGTATGTATGCATATGTGTATGTGTATACACACACACACACACATATATATATAACGGAAAAAGAACGCAATGGACGACGATATAAACATACGGACAGATAGATGATACAGAGACGGACAGGGTAAACCAGGATGGATCATTCATGGCCCTCTGTTCACCAGTCAAGCTTGCAATTATCATTACAGTTTCGGAGACTGTTCAATTTTGGTAGGTCCCAAAAATCTAAGTTAAGAGCACTAAATTTTTGGAAGAAAGCAAGCGAATGTGTGCGACAACACAGACCACAAGAGAATAACAACAGGTGTCTTTCGACTAATAAAGACAAGTTAAGTTAAGCTGGCGTGTGGAGTGAAAGCGCTGAGGCAAAGACATACATGAAAATCAGGAGACAGGAAAATAAGCTGTTGTACGGGCGGTGGTCAGGTCGAAAAAGTATGTATGTTTGTATGCATGTATGTATGTATGTATGTATGTATGTATGCATGCATGTATATATATACTAGCAGAAATATCCAGCGTTGCCTGGATTAAAGAAAATAATGAAATTCGAAAATGCCTTTTAGATCCCTAACATGACACATGGATTATGCAGTTCTCAACAGTAATTAGCTGAGGTACAAACTATTAATGTCAATAACATATTTTGTCCAATGTTCTCACTGTTAAAATTGTTAAAAAAAAACAGGTAGTTCTTTGTCTTTGCGATCACCTTCAATTGTCAGTACTTATTTGAAACACATTGAACCTGAAAATGCATAAACTTGAGAAAGA
>NC_069002.1:25643462-25649290 GCF_001194135.2 Octopus bimaculoides
GTGCCTTTGATTAAAATTTTCGAAAAACAAACCCAGCCACATTACTTGGAAAAAAAAAATCTTTATTGTGCTGGTTTTTCGTAAAATTTCGCGCATGGGAAAGGCAACAAAATCGCCCCTCCCCACTTTGAATGGGATATTCCTATCTTAAAAAGTAATAATCGATTATCTCGGTAACCATGGGAGTTGGAGGGCAATAAAAATCTCCTGAACATGAGCGGACCATGCTGCCGCTCTGTGCTGAATTTCACGCGATTCCACTGAACCGTTCTCGAGTGAATCTGCCGACACTCAATCAATCAATCAATCAATCAAGCAAGCAATCAAGAACACTGCAATTTATAGTATAGATATATATATATATACACATATTTATGCTTGTATGTGATTGTATGTCAAATAAAGTAGAACAGGTGCTTCGCAAACCATGCACTCATAAGACAAGTTTTTCGGATTCTGTGGCGTACACATTCTCCAGCTCCCGGATGGGACGGCGGTTCGTAGCAGGATTACTAATTGTTTTCGACAGAAGGGACTGGAGCAACATGAAATGAAGGGTTTTAATCAAGAACACAATCTACCGGCCAGTCCATGGATCGAAACCACAACCTTACGATCAATAGTGTAATGCCCAAACTACTAAACCACGCGCCTTCGCATATACATACATATATACGTACATACAGGCATACGCTTAGAGAGAGAGAGATGATTTAGACAAATGAGATAGATAGATAGATAGATAGATAGATAGATAGACAGATAGATAGATAGATAGATGAATGCATGTACGAAACGTCGGTAAGAATCTGGATAGTTATACGTATATAATTTGTCAGAACGATACCGTCGGTTTCGTGACGAATATTGCCATTTGTTAGATGCGAAACCAACAGTATATGTTGTAGTAATATATTGTTTGACGATGTGAAAATATACCCGCTCTTTACTCATATTGAGCGTGCTTTTTTGTTTCTGACTTATGGGCAACAAACTCATTGTGTGTGTATGTGTGTGTGTGTGTGTGTGTGCGCGCGCGCGGTGTGTGCGTGTGTTCTAAATAACTGATACGGAAGATAGAGTATGCTGGAAGCTTTATTTATCACAACGACCATTTCGTTACAATTATGCACTGCCCCCTAGTGAGTGGTGAACGATATAATGAATTCCACTGCACCACAATACCGTTTGGATGCTATTTTAAACCTCAAATCTAAACTTTAGTTATATATATATATATACATACATGTACGTATATATGCATATACTCACATATTATTTGTATTATTACATGATCGAACGCACGCGTCGTCTTTGCAAGTAAGTTTTAACTTTATATTTCTAACGCGACTCTATCTATCTTTGTATCTTTCTCCCCCTCTCGTTCTTCCTTCTGTTGTTCTTCGCCTCTCCCCTTCACTACTATATCTCTCTCTCTCTTCCTACCTGTCTCTCGTTGCTCACCTATATTCTACTTCCTCCCCTTTTTTCTCCCTCCACCATTCTTTCTCCTTACCCCTCGCTGGTCACATGCGTCCGCCTACTTCTTCCTTTCCTATCTTGGCCATTGCCAAGCTCGCACGAACTTTCTTCATCTCGCTTCCTTCCAGTTCGTCACATCACAACGTTCAGTATACACATATATTTTTTTCACCTCTGGCCTTATAGCCCTTCTTGTTTATTTTCAGTGTTTCGTTTTCCTCTCTTGTTTTCTGTCTGCCACTACATTCCACCGCGTTACAAGTTTAATTTGTTTCCGTGGAAAGAGCCATTCTAGCAATGCGTCCTGCCCTAACTCTTCGAAACGCTTAGTTTTAGAATGGTGGCAGTTGGTGAAGGAAATGTTCTCTATGTGGCCTGTGTTTTTGTGCTCTGTTTATGTTCTGTTTTTTCATTTTGTCAACGTTTTTTGCAACGTCCTGTACCCAGATATGCATCTATATATACATGCAGATGTAGGTATGTACATACATGTACGTATATATGCATATACTCACATATTATTTGTATTATATATATATATATATATATATATATATATAGGCGCAGGAGTGGCTGTGTGGTAAGTAGCTTGCTTACCGACCAAATGCTTCCGGGTCAGTCCTCTACTATAGCCTCGGGCCGACCAAAGCTTTGTGAGTGGATTTGGTGGATGAAAACTGAAAGAAGCCCGTTATATATGTGTTTGTATCTGTGTATGTTTGTGTGCGTATGTTTGTCTCCTCAACATCGCTTGACAACCGATGCTGGTGTGTTTACGTCCCCGATAGAATAAGTACTAGGATTACAAAGTCCTGAGGTCGATTTGTTCGACTAAAGGCGGTGCTCCAGCATGGCCGCAGTCAAATGACTGAAACAAGTAAAAGAATAGATAAATGTTTTCAGATAGATAAATATACTACATACAAATAGGTAGCTAAATAGATAAATAGATAGATAGATAGACGGATAGATAGATACATACATACATAGACAGACAGACTGACAAAGAAAAACAGACGGATATATAGGTTGATAGATGGATAAGTAGGTAGTTAATAGTTAGATAGGTAGACAGATAGATAGATAGAGTTATAGATTTACTGATGTAAAATACCTATTTTCTAAATTTATGTTCAGTTCCATTCGTGATGTAAAAATAGATTTATGGTTTGTAAATTAAGTACAGTTAATATTGGAAAATATCGGAATTTGAAGAATTATGGTTTTTGGTTTACGGTGCGAGATATAAGAAAAAAATACAAGAACAAAAACGATAGTTTAAAGTATGTGTAAATTACTTTGAATATTCGTACTCACACGATTACGTATATATGTACACACACACACACACATATATATACACACACATACATATATATATACACATATATGTATATATATATATATACATATACATTTATATATATATGTATGTATATATACGTATATATATATATGTATACATCTTTATATATATATATATATATATATATATATATATATATATATATATATATATATATGTATGTATTTATATATATACACACATATATTTGCATATATATGTGTATATATGGAAATATGTATATATATATACATGTATTTATATATATACATATGTATTTATATATACATATTTCAGGTATCGAATAACGGTCATGCTGGAGCAGCGCCCTGAAGATTTTTAACTGATCAACTCTTCCATAGTACTTATTTTTGAATTTGGTATCGACTTTGTACCGGATTTACGGGAAGGTAAACAAACGAACACCCGCTGTCATGCGATGAGAGACAAATACAAACATGCACACGCATACACGAACTCATGCGCACACACTCACACACATACACACATAAATGCACGTTCACACACATACAAGCATACACACACACACACATATTTCCGACGAGATTCTACTTAATAATGATTTAATTATTTCAATTAAAATCTTGAAAGTATGAATCGAAACAGCTGTAAGGGATTATGTCTATTTTTGTAATTAATATATGTGAAACCCGGTCAGAAACCCGATCTTCTTTTTGAGGTGACCACATTCTACACATTTTACTTCCAAGCACTGCTATAAGCAACGGAAGTGTGCGAGAACGTTGTAACTTAATGTGCATGCGTGACAAAATTCAAGGTCAATCTATGCCAAGCGACTTCTCTCTGCGTGCGTTAGCTCTGTTACCATAGCAACAGTACCGATTCCTTTTTATGAAACTTCCTATGTGCACGTATGTGTGCCTCTGCGCGCGCGCGTCTGTGTGTGTGTTTGTGTATGAGTGCTTGCACCTATATCTCTGTCTATCTGTAGCGGGAACATTTAGCAATCAGATCACTATATACGTTGTCTCGATTCGCTAGAATATTACCCAGGTTATCGAAAAAAATGTGTCCAATCAAGACTTCGCGTGGAACCGGTTCTAACAACAATTTCGTCTTTTGGCGTGCTCACTATATATGTTCAACGTACCTTACCTACCAGACAGACGGTGAACAGACGGCGAACAGATGGTGAACAACAGATGATTCAAGCTGACAATACAAAATTAATGAGCAGACTGCGACGAGAGACATTAGATGACAGTAGCACAACCAGCAGCTAACCACAAAGAGTGAACGGCGACAACACAAAGACCAGATAACATTTTAACTGCTGCTACAATCACACCAAACCAAGAACAGTAGTGTTCAAACTCTCTTGATATCTTGTTTGCAGTGAAGACAACACTTGTCTTTGTTTACAAAAAAGAATAAATATTTTCTTTATCAAACATCTCAACATATATCGGCGTTCTTCTTCGTAATCTATCTATCTATCTATCTATCTATCTATCTATCTATCTATCTATCTATCTATCTGTCTGTCTATGATGCATATATAGACATATGCATGCAAATGCATACGTTCATATACACACACACATATAAATATGTAAATATATAAATATATGTGTATATATATATATATATATATATATATATATTGATGTTGGTATAAATATGTATACATATGTATGTATATACACATATATATGTATATATGTATATGTATACGTACATACATACATACATACATACATACATACATACATAACAATGTTTAGATTTCAAGACTACATTTAAAAGAAGATATTTTTACTTTCAAATAAATATAAATAAAAATAAAAATAAATTAAATGTTTTTCACGCATCATATTACTTGGCACCAATTTCTATAATGGTAATTTTTGATTTCCTTAATTCCTCCATACAGATTTTGGCTCGACTTCAGATAGTTCTAACCAATACATAACACCACAGACGCAACTTTCAAAAGTGTTTGGCCAAACAACATACGATCTTTGAAGACTGAAATCACATTTAAAATATTAGTTACGATGATATTAAGATTCTTAGATTCTGAGATTCCTGTTGGTTTTGGAACAAAGTATTTTGGAGAATAAATTTCTTCCTCATATTTTGAAGTAGTTTATTTACCGACCAAATGTCTTGGAGCATACCGAAATTATATCTATCTATCTATCTATCTATCTATCTATCTATCTATCTATCTATCTATCTATCTAGCTAGCTATCTATCTGTCTGTCTGTCTGTCTGTCTGTCTGTCTGTCAATCAATCAATTAGTCTATCTTTCTTTCTTTCTTTCTTTCTCTGTCTGCTGTCTGTCTGCTGTCTGTCTGTCTGTCTGTCTATCAATCAATCAATCAATCAGTCTATCTATCTTACTTTCTATCTATCTATCTATCTATCTATCTATCTATCTATCTATCTATCTATCTGTCTGTCTGTCTGTCTATGTATCTATCTGTCTATCTATCTATCTATCTATCTTTCTATCTATCTTTCTATCTATCTATCTGTATGCAAATACACATACACGCATACACACACACACACACACACACACACACACACACACACACACAGAATGTAAACGCATGTTTGTGCGTATCTATGTGCCTCTGTTTATATGTTTATGTGTGTGTGTGCTTGTGTATGCATCAGTTTTTATACGTATTGGTGCAGGCTTGATTGTGTGGTTAAGACGTTCGCTTCACAATGGTGGGTTTTGAGTTCGATACCAAAATACGGCACCTTATATATGTATCTCCTACTATAACTCAATTATTTTTAGGGTTTTGACAGAATAAAATCATTCTAAAATTGTTTTCTAACGTAAGCGTGCCCAAACAAGTCGAATGCTTACACAGAACAGGTTTTACAAACACATCCTCCAAAACGACAAGGTGAAACTGGGCTTAGCTGCTAGTGCTCGAAACGCTTAGGTTTGGAATGGTGGCAGCTGATGAAGGAAATGTTCTCTATGTGGCCTGTGT
>NC_069002.1:25649300-25649489 GCF_001194135.2 Octopus bimaculoides
TGGCAGCTGATGAAGGAAATGTTCTTTATGTGGCCTGTGTGTTTTCTGTATTCTGTTTAACATTTTGTCCACATTTTTTTGCAATGTCCTGTACCCAGATATGCACCTATATATACATGTAGATGTAGGTATGTACATACATGTACGTATATATGCATATACACACATTATTTGTATTATATATATATA
>NC_069002.1:25650985-25663986 GCF_001194135.2 Octopus bimaculoides
CAGTACTAGCACCCCCACTGATGAAACATCAAAAATTCCATTTTCTTTTACAGAAGTGTAAAAATAGAAACTATTGAATGAAAAAAATCAATCACACATGTATACGCACGCGTGTGTGTGTGTGTGTGTGAGAGAGAGAGAGATAGTGTGTGAATGTGTGTGAGTGTGTGTGTGTGAGCGTGTGTGGTGTCTGCCTATATGAGCATGTGTGAATGTGCATATGCGGACGTGTGTGAGTCTGAGTGTGTGTGTCTGTGTGTTTGTGTGAGCGTGTGTGAATGTGTGTGTGAGCGTGAGTGTGCATGTTTGTGTGTGTGTATACATACACAGATATATACATATATATGTAAAGAATATAAACATACAATTTTCAAAGCTTTATTGAAACCAGAAGAATGCAATTTACAAAGAATTTTTCTTGTGTAAGAAGTGATTTGTATTTCTATTTTACAAGCATCGAGTTACTCCTCGGTCAATACATAAATAAATAAAGATGTAAAAAATAAATAGGCAGCTAGCAAATAGGTAGGTGGCTACGTGGCTAGTTATGTAGTTATGCATACATACTGCCAAAGACAGAAAAATAAATTTATGCCCAGGATTAGTTAGGTGGGCATATGTAAGCATTTGTCCTGCTAACCTGCAACAGAAATAGGTAGATAGATAATTTGGTATCTAACAAGTTAACTTACTAGATAGTAGATAGATAATTAACTAGGAAACAACTCAGCACTAGAATTGTATGCTTTTAAAACGAAAACTAGCAACACGAAGTACATTAAATACCACCACAACCACCCCATTAATCGAGCCATTATATTACACATTTCATGAGTGGGAGAAATTTCAGTATACTGGACACATGGTTTTCAAACGGCACAGAGAGCGAAAGTGGTAAAATAATAGTCATATTTAAACTATCGTTATATCCAAAGTGAAATATATCAACGCACCCGCAAATACATGCGTACAAACACACATCTGCGTACTCATACATGTTGGTTTAACACACCATCCACTTAAACTATAATGTAACCAGCATGCACATAACTTCCGAAATCCAACTGGACACACAGAACATTGTTAATATGTATTTGACATATGAGGGACAAACATAAATATTTATCATCAATTGAAAAGTCCTAGGATATATGAAAAATGTACCACTAACTTTCGACCTCTGGGTCTTTTCAAATTCAAATCTCACCGAGTATCATTCATGTTTCCTCACTACAAGTGTCAGTCCTTTATTTTATCCATATGGCTTACAGTTTACGGATCAAAAGTGGTAAATCTCAAGATCAAAGTTTTTTGAGGGCTAATGGCTATGATGGAGATAGGCCGAGTATAAGTACACGAATACTTGACGGTGTGAACATTTGTAGTTCCTAAGTAAATACCAGAAAAATGTTCCTGGGATGGAAAAATGTTCTAGTTTTCATTGGTGTATATGCAACAGAATAGTGGTATATTTTCGCGTATCCTAAATTTGTCAGTTGATAATAGAATTTATGTTAGTCCCTCATATCTCAAATATATACTGACAAAATGGTTTGTGTGTCTGTTTGGGTTTCTGAAGCTGTTTGTATGTTGGTTGCATCGTAGTTTAAATAGATGGCCTGTTAAACCAATATATCTTTGATTTTTGAGCCATTGTACTGAAGATGCAGCTTCAATTAAATTTTATCCCATTCTAGGTGCACATTTTTTATGCACCAGGTGTATCCTCTCATGTGTGTGTGTGTGTGTGCGTGTGTGTGCGCGCGCGCATGTGTATGTTCTTAGTATCACATACTTAATGTATGTGTGCTGTTAACACTATTTCGTTTAAAGGATATTCTTTTAAAGGTGCGTAATGTTAAAAAGCACAGTATCCTTTAAAACTAGGTGCTATTGCACACCAACAAATAGATTTTACACTATTTGTCTATACTTCTAGCAGGCTATTTCGGATTCGTTTCGGGAGTAGCACGATTACACGGCACCGATGAGCAGCAAAAATTGTCAAAGCTCGTTTCGTCTAGTTTTGAAGCATACCTTGTTTTTCTAACACTGTATGTCTTTAAAGGAGACGTTCCTTTGACGAAATATCGCTGCTACGAGTTTTTAACAACTCACTAACTGTAAAGTATGTAATATTGATGTCTACATTATTGAGCTGCTTCAAATACAAAATTTGAATATATATATACATATGTATATATATAATATATATGTGTGTGTGTATGCATGTATGTAGGTACGTACATACATACATACATAGACATAGAAAGAGTGGTAGGTAATAGAATTTAGATAATCGTATATACAAAGATAAGTAAAAGGTATAAATAAATAGATAAAATATTTATTAAATGCCGAAGAAAATTAGGTGAGATTGGAGCCATATATGGGCCGGATGCGAGGTTAAAGTTCAGCAGAGTAAATACAAGAATACTTACTTTTGTTTGGCGGTTTTAAGATTTACTTACTTAAGAATTTGCATCTAGCAATTCTAATTCCGGTGTTGGGGTGAGACCGGAGTAGATCGCTGAAAGGGTAGATGGCGATTTGTTGTTGTTGTTTGAAATTTTTTGCTATTGTTGTAGGTATATTTATTTACTTATTTAATCTGAACGTCCGCGTAAAGATGGTAAGCCGTGGCAGACTGAGGAAGCTCTATATAATAACCCCGATGCAAATGAATACAATAAATATACAAAAATGAGAAAAAAGATGTGAAAAAGAAGAACTGATAAAAAAAAACCCAGTTAAATATTTCTGTTGTTAAATAGTTTTGTAGCCTTTATCAATAGGAAGATCGTATTTATATCTCGTGTATTCCCGAAAATAAATTTTACCTCCAGTCTTGGTAGATTTCTTAAGATCATTTAAAAATATCCTCTTTCTTAGAGTCGTAACTTTTGCATTCGAACAAATAATGGCATAAGGTTTCTGAATAGTCTCCACAAGAGCATTAAGGTGATTCTATACGACCTGTTCGTGAAAGAATATAGCTCAAAGGAATATGGTCCGTTTGAAGCCAACAAAGTCTTTGTTGACCTTACTGCCATGTTTGGAGAAGTGACGGTGAATGAAACATTAAAATAAATATTGAATTTGGGAAATTGTTGATTATCAAATTTGTTTGCAAAAAGAAGTGATAAAAAAAAAGAAAAGAAAAATTGATTGACTGGTAAAGCGGCAAATATTTGGATGAAAAACTAAACATGTATGAAACTGTTCTTAAACAGACTGCTTGCCAAAAAGGTAGAATATGAAAAGAAAGACAGTTTTAACATATACATATATGTTTTTATGCCAAAATATTGCTTGATGTTGGTAAAGATAAATGTATTAAGAAGTAGACCTTCAATCAACAACGTATTTATTCTGTTATAAATCAACCACGACGGGAAGATAGAAAACACGAATAGAAATGTCCAGTTAAAATGACGGGTAAACAAAAGTTAGTATTTATGTAGAGAAGTTTATATAAAGATCTGTATGCTTGTGTATTTTAGTTCAGAGAACGGGATATTAGAATGTATACGTATTTGTGAAATGGGTCTTTTTTGTCTTAAATCAACTTTCATTGTCACGAGGGTGACAACATGCCTCGTATGCCATATATGTGTCCCGGGTTCACCCAATGTCATGGCTAATGATTTAGGTCAGTGAGGTCAGTGGTTCTCAACCTTTTTCACCTCCGGGCCCACTTTTTTATGACCAAAAGATCTCAGGCCCACTGACCTCTAAACCAGTTATCCGACCCTCTTCCGGAATATAAACCCCATGAAGTAGTTATTGTTTCCACATGCTAGCTTCATGTACGGGTACAATCACAATCGTTAAATAAATACTACATCAGTGTTATAATATCTTCTTGTTTATGGAACCTGCAAGCAAAAAAAAAAAAAAAAAACCATCTAAAAATGGAAGCAAAGTATATTTACATTTTCATTTACAAGAAAGGAAGAAGCAATTTAATGGCTACATTGCGGTTGGTGTTTTTCAATTAGGTTGGTAAGACTAACAAATTACCATTAATTACATAATGAATAGCAAAAAGAGATTATGCATTCTTTTCATAACATTTCGTGGTCGGCATAACCATGCTGTGTGATGATAGAATGGAGGATGAATAATGAACTATTTGTTGGCAAGAAGTAGAGATTATTTCCTCTCTAACAAAAATGAAGTTTTACTCACTTCTTATGATGTTTTTCTCATAAGTGCATTCAAAACTGCGTGTGAATTGAAAGCTACACCAGTGACTTCGATGTGCAATTATCTGAGACTTCCATTTTGATCTTTTAGATTTGTTACGTTTTTTGTTACGTTTCTCAGGCATCCTCAAAATTTTCCCAGGCCCACTCAAAACTTTCCCAGACCCACTAGTGGACCTCAGGCCCAACGTCGAGAACCACTGATTTAGGTGACATTCTCCATAGAAAATGATAAATCTAGATTATTTATTAAATTCGAAAGAGCTGAAAGAATAACATGGATGTGCGAAAAGTAGCTGGATATTTTCATTAGCTAAACAAAATGGTGCTCTCAACTACGCATGCGCATGAGCCAACGGGATTCTGTGGTAGAAGAAATTTAATGATTGGTGGGAATAACAATCAAATGGATGCGCCAAGTTTTCAAGACTTTTTTTGTTCCTCCAACACCATAATCAATCATTGAGTGACCCCCGGTTGGTGTCAAGATTTATCAACGTTGTATGTAATCCAAAACATTTAATTGATGGTGGAGTGGTGAGCTCGCTTTTTAGTTTCGTTGAACATGTTCTGTGACCCCTGATTTATGGATGTATTCCAACTAAAACCTACCTTTGATACAGTCACCGTTACTGTTGTATAGCCCCAGGTCAGCCCTGATCGAGCAAACAGTCATAGCGCTCTCGTCTTTATTGTATATCACGGACAAGATTGTCATATATACTCTTCTTATCTTCTTATTTTAAACTGTAACATAATTGTTTTCAATATTTTTGACTTCAGGCTATACAGAAGATCAAATATATGACTATTCGTACGATTTATATGAAAAGCAAAAAGTAAAACTGTTTAAAGTTTAAAATTTATTAAAAAAAATTAAAGTTTATTGCTTCAGCACCTTTGTTTCATTAATCATATTTGTGCGTAACGAAATTAAAGACGCAGTATGGCCGAATGGTTAAGAATACTGCTTCGCAACCACAAAATCCTGGGTTCGCTCCTACTGTGTAAGACATCTTGGGTAAATGCCATCTTCTATAACTTCGTATCTTGTGAGTGAGAGTGAGTAGATGGAAACTGTAAAGAAGCGTTATCGATTGATTGTGATTCTGTGCCATACCGATCTACCTGAGAATTATATTAAGGGTACACGTATCTTTGGAACGTTCAACCACTTAGACGTTAATTCAGAAGCAAGTTATTAATTTGACTGAATAACTGAATCCTCATTGTTGAACGACGGAGATCCACTTCTACGCCCATCACAAAATTATAAATAACATTTTTAAAAAGAAATTCATGTACTTTTTGAAGATATTCTTGTAAGAACATATATTTCATCAAGCCTAAAATAGCATTTTTTAAAAGTGTCCGTGCCACTTGAAACACTGCGTCGCCGAAGTTTAACGCAAAATTTCACGCTGGTTCTTTGTTCCTGTCTATGACAAAATCGCAGACTACAGCATATATAGAACCACAAAATCAAATTTCCTGACTTGCGAAGTAAACACAGTGATGGCACTCGGCACACTGCCTCATGAAGGTCACTGCTAGCTCTCACTGCGCAGGCAACCGTGTGCTGCCATCTGCTGGCATGCTACAGAATTAGTCCGGGAACGTTTTGATACCTCCTCGTACATGATAGTATTATTAGTATTAGAAATTGTATTGATGTTATGATTATTTTTATTTTTAATAAGATAATAATTAATATTAACGTTATTAAGATTCTTATAATTTAAGGAAGATATAATTCCACTTAAATTAGGTATTGTGGAATAGGAGAATTTTATTGTGTATTGAATATTTTGTGGTAATTATTATTATTTGGCGGGAAGTGTTTTTCTAATTGTTGAAAGAATAGAAAGGTATTTTAGTGGATACATTACTACTAAATGGAGCATTGATGAATAACAGAAGCTATTGACTACTTAAAACATGTTTCCAGTTTTATCAAAATGCACTAGAATTCCTGAAGCATTTTAAAGTTTTTTAATTAAATAATTTAATCTATGAAGATGTTCATTATAACGGAGAGGATGGCGCTTGAATTTTGATGTTCTCAATGATATTCAATAAGTCTTCTTGAAATCCAATTATATGTTAGTATTGTGGTAGATTTTTACGAGATTTAAAATAATGTTTTAAGTAGTTAGTAGATTCTATTATCTATGAACTAATCCTATTCTTCTTTACAAAGTTCTTATTTTTGCTGTGAAAAATACTGATCCTAACAAAAAAGAAATTGATATAATTGTACATGCCAGAAAAAAACAAACTATTATTAAATTTGAAAATAAACAATAGATTACAAAAAAACCCTGTCGATTTTGACACCACTTATCACTATGGGGTCTAATGATTCTGAAGAAGTTACAGAATATTCAACATACAGTAGAATTCTCCTATTCCACAATACCTAATTCAGGTGATATATCTTCCTAAACTTAAGAAGCCTAATAACATTTATAATTATTACTACCCTATTAAATATAGCAATAATCGTAATATCACATCTAATCTTACTACTACTACTACTACTACTACTACTACTACTACTACTACTATTACTACTACTACTACTACTACTACTACTACTCCTGCTGCTACTGCTGCTGCTACTACTACTACTACTACTACTACTACTACTACTAATAATAATAATAATAATAATAATAATAATAATAAGGATAATAATGATAATTACCATAATAATCATATTGAAAATGGATCATATTACAATATTTTCAAGAACAATATCATTATAAGATTAAATTCAATTAAATTATGTAATTGTCGAATAAATACTTTTGTCCTTTAAATAATAAATGTCTTCTGGAAAACATAATTTATAAAAGGTCTGTCCATACTCGCCAAAAAACATACCAATACATATGATGAGCTGGCAGAATCGTTAGCACACCGGGCGGTATTTTGTCCGTTTTGACATTCTGAGTTCAAATTTTGTCGAGGTCGGCTTTGTCTTTCATCCTTTCGGAGTCAATGAAATAATTACCAGTTGAGTACTGGGGTCGATGCAATCGACTTATCTTCTCCCCGAGCTTGCTGATCTTGTGCCAGAATTTGAAATCAATATATGGGTGCCATATCTACGAAATTTAAATTGTATTATTATAACCACATTTCTTCATTCAAGTACACAAGAAAAATCTAACAATACATCTTTAGCCAATCTTATTTGGGAGTCAAAAGAAACACCGATGTTTCGCAATTTTTGTGGCTTATCAACATCACGTACCCGAACCGAATTGGAGGTGAACTAAATCGCCAGTCCATGACTATATACAAAGAGTGTAAAACCAAATTTGCTGGTATGCTCCGGCGATATTTACATAAAAACAAATTCAAATAGGGATTAGAAGTAGTCGCCCCTGAATAGTATTTGGGTCTTTTCTGTCAATGACTTTCAGGTGTTTTAACACCCAGCGCTTTGAGTGAGTAATCTCCGCCGTGCTATATTGCAGCCAACCGGCAGATAAACTCGGTTTAAGCGTTGAGTGTTCGATAATATTTCCAACAATAGATTTATTTCTAATCCAGATTTGAATCTATTCTTATGTAAACATTGTCGGGGCATACCAGCAAATGTTTTTTACACTATTTGTATATAGTCACGGACTGACGATTCTGTTCGCCTGCAATTCGGTTCGGGTACGTGATGTTGATAAGTCACAAAAATGGTGAAACATCGATGCCCATCACTCCTGAATGGGATTCAGAGCGAGTTGTCGCGCCTGTGTATGACTTGCAAGTCTTTTAACAACCAACACTTTGAAGGAGTCAACTTCACCACACTAAAAGTAGCATGACGACGAACAAGTAAAGTGTATATATTGAGTATGTGTGTTCGATAACACACACACACACACACACACACACACACACACACACACACACACACACACACACACACACACACACACACACACACACACAGAGGTAACTCCTTTTGTGTGTTGTCGGGATGATCCTTGGAAGGGTTGTCTTAAACAGACTAAGTGATGCCCTTGCTAGCTTAACGTTGCCTGAAACTCTAGTTTTCGGGCTGGTAGATGCACAGTGGATATGATTTTCAGCCTGAAGCACTTGTAGACCTAACTAAAGCTTTCGACAGTGTACCTTGGGTCATCCTTAGAAAGCTAGGCGTTCCCGAAAAGATGCTCAATATCATAATTTCTTTCCATCAAGGGATGATGGTTTCTGTTAGAAGTGTCCGATTCATTAACAATCTCAAATAGAACAAAACAAGGCTGTGTTCTTGCATCGCTCTTCTTTGCTTTGTATTTCTTCGCCATGTTGGAAACAGCGTTCGAGGATCTTAAAGAGGGAGTAAAATTTGAGTACATGACCAGTGGTAACTCGTTAAACAAACTGCACTTCAAAGCCAAAACTAAGACTTGTTGCAAGTTGTTCGTGATCTGTTCTTCGCAGTCGATTGTGCAAACAATTTCACGCGTGCTCGAAAACTTTTGGTCTGACCATCAGCATCAAGAAAACTGAGCTTGTCCATCAGTGCATCTGTGACCATCTTGCTGCTGTTACCCCTACTGTATATGCTGACGCGGGAAAGCATTAAAAACTGTTTCCTCCTTCCCATGCACTTATCTTGGTTGCATTGTGACCAATGATGCAAAGATGGATAAAGAAATTGAGTCCAGAATGGGGAAGGCTAGTTCCGCTTTCGGTAAGCTTTATCACAACATTCACAAGGTATTGTTGAAGGTGAAAATCGATGTTTACAAGTCAGTGGTTTTGACATCATTACTTTATGGTGCTGAATTTTGAACCTTGTACCGAAAGCACAACAACCAGACTGATGCTCCATATGCGATGCTTGCGTACTATTTCCAAAATAAACCTGCGCGACTATATTCATAACATCGAGGTGCTAACAAAATGCCACATATCGGATATTGAAGCTGTCCTCATCAAAATACAACTTCAATGGTCAGGAAATCTTTCACATATGAGTGATATCAGAATCCCGAAGCACATCACAATCAAAAACCGCAAACTGAACTTTGCCTCTAACCCCAAATGCCGCCTGATCAACCCGGCCAAATCTGAGATTGGTCAGACGTGAAAATATATACTGAAGAAGATCAACGACGACATAGGGAAAGCCTCCGGTCACTTTCTATGGCGCAGCACCAACGAGGTGACCTCATGGTTTAATGCCAATCGGTGGAGGGGTAGAGCAAGGTTCACACAATTCGACTCGTCTATATCGAAAGAGTTGCTGATCAAGGCACTTTTCTTTGCTAAGGGTTTCCCTGGCATTAGCGATAGAGACATAAGCTTCATCATGCACGCCGGGAGAACGGTGCTGTTAGAATAAAGATTCGACATGGGTCAAGCAATCCGACACCGAAGGTTCCTTCGATGTGGCGATGGGAGCCTACGACAGTGCCGACGTATGGGACCTCATTAGACTATACACCCTGGACACCTTAAGGAAGAAGTTTCCTTCAGTCCTCTTCGGTCTCTACAGGGATGACACTCTGACCGTCTCTAGAAGAGCCAACAGGCACACACTTGACAGGCTTAGAAAGGACCTGATTAGCGCCCTAGGTTCCATGAAACTCAAAATAACTACTGAGACCAAACTCTCCACCGTGGACTTCCTAGATGTCACTCTAAACTTGGGCTGCGGTACACATAGGCCCTACCGAAAACCAAACGAGAAGCTGTCCTGCATCAATACAGCCTCTTGCCATCCTGCTTATTGTGTTCAAGAACCTAGTGAAGGGTGTCAGCAAGAGAATCTCGAACTTATCCTTAAATCAAGAAATTTTCCCACGCCACAGCCGCCTATTACAACGAAGAACTGGCGTCCAGTGGGTTCAAGGACCACATCTCCTATATGCCGGGCCCTAGCGCCCACAGAATATACTGTGACGTGACACTAACACACAGACGTAGCGAGAGACGTAAAAAGGTTATAAACTTAATCATGTGTTCATTCACTACAAACATTTGACGGAAAACATTCAGAGCATTGATTGTTTGGACATGTTCAGTCAACCGTGTCAGCCTTAACTTACGACGCTAAACATCGTCACTTGATACTAACACACGGACGTAGCTGGGAACCTACAAAAATTTCTAAGACCAGTCACTTTCTGAAAATCAGTGCAAACTGTGAAACCGGTAAAAGCTTTAAATATATTAATAAAAAACATTTTAACTATTCTCAGTGCATTTTCAACTTCCATTTTTCCTATATTTCTACCAGTGTGGAATAAAATAACTTAATTTCTCTCTCTCTCTCTCTCTACACACACACACACGCGCACACACACACACACACACACACACACACACACACATGTGCACGCATTGAACTACTTTGTGCGTCCTCATTATATTCATGTAGTTGAATGCTCTTTGTTTTCGAAGCACTGTAACTGATCACATGTTTATGCACATACATAGTCACAAACACATAGATATACATACGAACACACACACATACACGCACAAGCACTCACGCACACAAACATATGCATATATATATATGCATATATGCATCTATATTATTTTATGCACATATACATATAAAATCTGATATATATATATATATATGTATATATATATATATATATATATGTATGTATGAATTGGAGTGTGTTGATAAAGAAAGAAGATAACTAATCACAAGATAATCATTTAACCAGTTAGGTCAATAGATCGATAGATCAATAGATCAATAAACAAATCAGTTAAGCCGACAAACAAAAAGTTAAATCGATAGGTAAATATTTAAATTAATATATAAATAGATAAAACTTTCAATTTTAGTTTAAAGATCTATCGATTTTTATCGCTTTCATCTTTATGGAACTGTAATTTACCATCATTAGTTAATATCATGACTACTTAGTGTTTCACACACAAAACTGGCTGTTTTACAAAGTTCTGTCATTGCACTGCGGCCATGCTGGATTATTGCCTTTATTAAGTCGATAATCTCGACATTTACCAATTCTTAAGAAAGAGACAACTGGGCGCAGCTGTTCGACGCTGACGATCTGGCACGGCTTACTGGACTGTTAGCCTGTTTTGGCGACAGGACTTTTTAGTGCTGGAAGTAAACACTGACGTATATACGTATGCATAGACTCACACACATTCATGTGCAGAAACATACACACACAGATAGGAAGGATGAGAGAGGTGTGGAGAGAGGTGGGGAGAGAGACATTGCAATCTGTTAATTGTACACAAATGACTAAAAACTCTCTCCCCTCGCAGACGCAGAGAAATGCGCTTGAACACATAAAGAGAGACTAAGAGAGTGAGTGTGTGTGTGTGTGTGTGTGTGAGAGAGAGAGAGAGAGAGAGAGAGAGAGAGAGAGAGAGAGAGAGAGAGAGAGAGAGAAAGAGAGGGATAGAGGGAGAGAGAAAGAGAGTTAGTGAGAGATAGAAAGAGAGTGAGAGACCTTAACATTTATCAATTAAGTGTGATTCATATAAATGCCTTTCTTCTCCACGCAGAGAAATAAGTTTACACACACATAAACAGAGAGAAAGAGGGAGAGAGAGAGAGAGAGAGAGAGAGAGAGAGAGAAGGAGAGCAGGAGAAAAGGAGAGAAGGAGAGGATGAGAGAAACATTAAAACGTCTAATCTCAAATAAGTCAGCATCGAATCAATGTGCTGCTAAATAGGCAGCGCCAAAATGGCTATGCCAAAACGTCTCATACCCCAGAATTTATACCTATCAAGTAATTAATTTATTGCTTTCTATTTATCAAAGGGAAAGTTGAGTTACTTTTTTGTTGTAAAGAACATAATTAAGCTTACTGTTTTACATTCAGCATAACTAAATATGGAAACAGGAACCAAGTCTAACCTTTGAGACACAAGACCTGTTTTTGCGAAACAAGGCTAATCTTTTAGATGCCAAACCAGTTTGTGATGCAAGATAAGTCTTTTAGTCCTTGAGAAGCGAGGCTACACTTTGAAATACATAGCCAGTCTTCGAGAAGCGTGGCTAATCTTTGAGATGCAAAGTTAATCTTTGAGAAGCAAGGCCAGTGTTTAAGATGCAAAACTAGTGTTTGAGAAATAAGGCTTAGTATCTGTGATGCAAGATCAGTCTTCTAGTCTTTGAGAAGCGAAGCTACACATTGAAATACATAACCAGTCTTTGAGAAGCAAAGCTATTCTTTGAGATCAAGGACAGACTGAGAACGTAAGGCAATCGTTGCAATACGTATAAATAATAAACAAATATATGAAAAATAAAGTAAAATAAATTCTATAGAAAAGTAGTGCCAAAACAATCTGTTAATTAAAATAGTTAATGACATGACAGGAGATCGGAAATCTATTTGAAGGAAGTGTCTATGAAAATATTAACAATATTGAAGTTGAGTTTTCTGAAGTTACAAACTATTGTGGATCTGTCTTAATCTCAATTGATTTGACTTTAGAATGTTCAATATTAAAAGATTTCTTATTTGTTATTGAAATACAATGTAAATATTGCATAAAGCATACAAATACGTACACACAAACTCACACATTTATATATACACACACAAAATACATCTACAGTAATAGACATATATGCATATGTGTGTGTGTGTGTGTGTGTGTGTGTGTGTGTGTGTGTGTGTGTGTGTTTATAGTTTCAGCTTAGAGCTGCGGCCATGCTGATGCACCGCCGTGCATATATGTATATGTACATAAGTGTGTGTATATATATATATATACATATGTATATCTATATATATATTTATATATACATACATATATATATATACATA